>NC_048895.1:703115-891684 GCF_011077185.1 Oxyura jamaicensis
CCAGGGAAGCAGTGTGGGCACTGCAGCTCTTAGCAAGTGCTTTAACAACAGTGAGGGGAACATTTAAATCTGTCTCTGTGTGGAGGAGATGCTTGAGAGGGAGCTCGATGCTCTGCAAAGAAGCTGTTGTGTGTTTGTCTGCCTGGGGATGCTCTCCTGAACCAGACCCACAGTGACCTTAAACTGGTTGGTTTTTAATCCCATGCAGAATGGATGAGGGAGAGGCAATGTGTGCCTCAAGCATCCTGTCCCACCTCTACAGTAATGATGGGTACTGGTTTAAAACAAAAACAACAAACAAAAATCCACAGCAGCACGTGAAGCTGTTTGCTAGCTTGTTTATTTTGTATCTGTGGTTTGCAGCTGGCTTTCTGTAAAGCTGTTTCCTGTTTGAATCAGCTGTGGGCAGCAGCTGTGATGGGGCATGGCTGAGCAGCAGGGAGAGGCCAGTTTGTGCTCGGCCACCTCAGCCCGGGGAGCCCCAGGGTGCCTGTGGCAAGGGGGGACCCCGCAGGGTGCAGGTCGCGCCTCCACAGGGCTTTGTGGCCCGGATGGAATGCGACACAAAGTGTGCACGCGTAGCGCTGCCTGCTCAGAGCTCTGCAAACATTAATTAAGTTGCCTAATACCCACTGGCAAGTGTCGGTGCTGAAATCCTCTTGCTGTGGTTATGTTCAGAGACCAAAGGGGCTTAAGAGCTTCAAGGGTGAGCTGATGGGAGCAAGGAGGCAGAGTCTCTAGCGCCCTGCTTCATCGTATCTTCCTGCTTTTAAAAAGCACCAAGCCAGGCCCAGGCTCCCTTGGAGCAGCCGTGTTATCATTGCCTGCGGTGGCAAACCGAGGGGTTTGTGCTTTCAGAGGCGCTGGGGCTGCCCATGCAAAGCATGGAGGGATGGAAAGCGGGGCACGGCTGGAGCTGGGGATGCGCCTGCATGCACCACATCCCCCTTGACCCTGTAGGAGCAGGACATGGTGGGTTTGGGTAGGCAGCGTCTGGGTGAAGCTCATGGGCACTGTGTGGAGGTGATGGGGAAGGTGGGAGCAGCAGAGCCAGGTTGAGGGTGTGAGGCCCAGGCTGCAGGCAGGGGCCAGGAATGCTCTTCTTCCCAACATGTTCAGAGTTTGGGGTTTAACCAGGCCTGCCTTAACAAGGGGGATTTGAATTTCTTAAAGCAGCACATTTATTTAAAAAAAAAAAAAAAAAAAAAAAAAAAAAAAAAAAAAGAGGTTGCATTCGGGTGCAAAACTTGGGTGTTTTTTATTTTATTAGAAATGGAACAAAATATAATCTCAGGTCAGAGCAGCACCAGGCTCTGGAGATAGCACAGTGGATTGATCTGAATCTGAATTTTGGAAAGGAGGGGAAAAAGAGCCCATTTACCCGCAAATCCCTGGGCCTGCGCAGCCCCAAAGCTGCAGGTGTTGAATATGCAGGGGGCCAGTTCCCCACTGTGAGCTCTGGGTTTTATGCTGGTGTGACTGCTGAAACCCCTGTTGCAATCAGGTAATGCCATGCCCCAGTGAGGGCTGTCAATGGCAGGAATTGAGTCTGCAACCTCTGAATCTTAATGCATGGTCTCTGCGGCCAGCGCCGGGTGCTGCCGCTCAGTATCATCCCAGCTCACAGCCCCCTCCCCACAGCCGGGCCGTTGCTGCCTTGCGTCGTGTCGCCTCCACTGGGTGAGCCCGCAGGGCTTTATTGAGTCCCAGGCGCCCATCCACGTTTGGCACTTGATCCTTGCACTTCCATTGATGTCATTATTCCTGGATTCCTATTCATCACGTAAATTTTCTCTTTATAAAGGAGAGAAAAACCAACTAATCTTCATGACAGCAAATACAAAACTTGCAGGACTATGGAGAGGAGCATTAACCTTCCCTTTAGCCTGGAGAACTTCATAATCCTTTAAAAACCAGCTTTTTATTAATTTTGGAGTGATGCTTAGTGCCTGGTGGTAGTGAGTGGCAGCGATATTACTAGTGGACCCTCAGCAAATTTTTGGGTGGTTTTGCAGCTGCTTGGCATTGCAGACATGGTAGAACCAGCCCTGGTGCAGCCCGGCATGTAAGCTGGGGGCGTGCAGGAGGTGCTGGTGTTGCTGGGGGTGTGGAGGGCCCCCACCTGCATCGTGTTTCTGTGCTGCACCTGCGGCAGGCTCTGGAGAGGCAAGTCGGTGTGCAGCCCTCACAAGGAGTTTGCACACAGGGACTCAGCACGGACTCCTGCAGTGTCAGGCTGGGGAAAGCGCCACACCTCAGCACGTTACCCCTGGTAGCCCCAGCTCCCAGCCTGCTGAAGCCAGCCAAGGATCCTTGCTTTGTGCCCGGCTCTTGGAAGACACAGGGGTGATGCTGCCAGGCCAGGTTCGTAAAAAAAGTAGCCGTGCCTTGAAACTGCAGTGTCAGGACACCCCGTGGCACTGCCCCTCACCACAGCCCTCGTTAGCAGAGGCACAAGGTGGCCGTTGGATTTATTGCAGCATTCAGGGTACAAAATTAATTTTCCGCCTCATTGAGCTCCAACAGAGTAATTGGATGTACAGCCCAGGACAGGGATAAGGGCAGTTATTTGTCTGGCAAACACAATTAGATGGGAGCTCTGAGAGGCAGTTTGGGAACTGTGTTTCCTGGCCACATCTCTCCCTGCCATGAGCCACCCGTGCCTGCAACATGTACTGCAAATGGGCTTTCTGCAGGCGAGCTTGGCTGGTGCGTGGGGCACAGCTCTTGCCGAAGCCAAAGCTGAGGGATTTGGAGGATCTGGGGACAGCAAACACCCAGCTGTCATTGCTGTCATCCGCTGAGCAGGTCTCGGTGCGGAGCCAGGCATTCGCAGCTCTGCGCTGAAGAATGTTTGCCAGTATGTAAGGATCGATGCTGCATACCCTCATTAAAGTGCGAGGACATCGAGCCTAGCGCTTCTTATCGAGACTACTCAAAACTTCGATGTAGTTTTCAATTGCTTCAAGCGCTTTTGCTGCAAGTGTTACATTAAGCAGAGAAAGGAATGGTTCTGTACATTCAATTTAGACCTGTGAATACAAGAGATGGAACAGCAATTTGAAATACAGTGTGGCTGCCTTGCTGGGAAGCCAATTTCTTTAAAAGACCAACCGTGTGGTGGGGACGGATCCTGCAGCACTGCTAGCACCTGCCTCTGGGCTGGGGGCTCCTCACACTGAAAATGAAGGTGGCGTATTGCCACACACTGGAACAAATTAGCCCTTCCATTCATCTTCATTATCCACGGAGTTTCACTGAATCTGAGCTCACTACAAGTGGATTCCCAATATCTATATAAATCTCTCTTTCTACATGTAGCCACTCACAGTTATTAATACCGATCAGAAGCAACGCTAAAAACACAAGCCATGCAGAAGAAGAAATTAGCAAAGACCATCCGTGTCTGTGCAAGGTTATCATCCCGATTACACAGCGGAGAGGGGATCATAGGGGTATTACCCCTATAATTATTGCTGTTGGTTGTACATTAAACGTGTGCATTTAAAAATAAGTCGGGCAAGTCTGGTGCCACTGCTGTGGTTGGAGTCACCACCATGGGCTGTGTCAGAAGCTGCAGTGGTTGGTGAATATGGCAATGGGCTTCCAAACTCATGCTGGGGCAAGAAAGGAGCTGCCTCAGTTTTACGAGGCTGGATTTCCTCTGGAAAGCATAGGTGCAAGTCAGGCTGCCCTTGCAAGAGGGGTTCAGGAGGCTGTGCTCAGCCCCCCTCCCTTTGAAGCTGGGGCAAAGGAAAGCAGGGATTTCCAAAAACAAGCATTGCTCCTTTGCAGCTTGTGCTGTAGGGAAGGAAGCAGCTGAGGAGCGTACATCTGAGCTGCCCTTCAGCCTGAACCATTAATCACTGTTTGTGCGGGCACCGATGATGCTGCCCATAAAGCCTGACATAGACCGAGCAGGGATGTAAACCTTGAGTCCCGAAGGTGCTGGTGGGGTCCCTGGCCCTGCGGCAGCTCCATACAAGAGGTGTGTTGCCCAGGCTGCAGCTCTGCACATGCAACCCCCCTCCTTGCAGCCACCCCTTGCTCCTCAGCCCGGGCAAAAATCATCTGAAATTGGGAGTTTTTATTAATTACTGGTGATTACTTATTTTACATACTGTTATTGATGCCTTTTTGTTGGAAGAAGCTGATTATATGTAAAAGATAAAGACGAAAAATGTCCACCCAGGCAGCTAAATCACGGGAGCAAGGCTACAAAGCTCTGACCGCACGTAGCAGACCTTGCCAAGTGTTTCAAAACTGAATAGTCATTGGGTTGGCAGATAATTCAGAAACTATTTGTATGAGCTGTTTATCAAATTATTAACTGCACAGATGTTGTTTGGTTGAAGAGCAGCTGAACCTTCTCTTTGCCAGCCGTGGAGACAAAGGTCTGCAGGAATAATTGGAGATGTGCATGGAATATTAAATTAATTTACTGCTCTTAATTCTTATGCAAATCCTGACCTCTGATAGAGCCTATCAATTACCCTGCACACAGGGAAAAGAAAGGAGAACAGTTTCTTTCTTTTCTCCCCCCCCTTTTCTTTCTTTTTTTTTTCCCCCTGTTGTTCTTTTTTTTTTTTTTTTTTTTCTGTTTCTTTTTTGCATTTTGAATAGGAACTTGGA
This sequence comes from Oxyura jamaicensis, assembly GCF_011077185.1. NCBI lineage: Eukaryota > Metazoa > Chordata > Aves > Anseriformes > Anatidae > Oxyura > Oxyura jamaicensis. The sequence goes on from NC_048895.1 coordinate 707,748, forward strand.
AAAGGAAATATTTGGGGGAAGAAGAAAAAAAAAAAAGGCGTTTGTGGGAGAAGCAAAGAGCTGGGATTATTTAATTGAGTCTCCTGGTTGCAGCGATGTCCTCAGGGAGTACGGGCACAGTTTTTAAAATAACGGGGGGAGTCGGGTAGGCCTGGGAATGGAAGCCAGGGCCAGGCCAAAATAGCTCCACATGTGTGTGGCAGGAGGGGATGGGGGGGGACCCAAGCTCAGCCTTGGTTTGAGGGGGATAGGGCCCTGCTCTGGCTGGATTTGGGGGCCGGCTGAAGCTTGGGTCTGCCACAAGAGCGGTCCCGGTGCTTGCCACCACTCCCAGGGTCTGAGTTTGGGGTGGGAGCCTTCACCCCGTGGGGGCTTTGCGCCATGGGGAGCATGGCCAGCTCTGTCAGTAATTAACAGCAAGGAAGAAAGGCAATTTGTTGCTAAGTCTATTGTGAAATCCCAGGTAAAATGAAGTACAATTTAATTGGTCCTCGTTAAAAAGAGCTATTTTTCTAATATGGAGAAAAGGCCTCGTCTTTGGCACTTTTTTTAATTGGGGTTGTGTATGCGCTGTTTAAAAAAGACTCCGGTCCTTATTCTTTCATCATATTTTCTAATAAGGATAAATAAATAGGATGAATAATGCGATCGGTCTATCCCTCGACCTCTGAAAGACCTCAGCAGCGAAATGATGTTTCAAGCTCCTTTCGTCACATCCAATATGCGCTGCCTTTCAGCTCTCCGCAGCCCAAACAAAAGCCATACAACAATATCAATTAATCATGCAGCAGGCAAACAAGGAGATTTATTCCACTACAAATAGCCTCACAGAGAGACCCTGAATAGGTTTGATTAGCATGAGAAAAGAGGAGCAAAACTCCACAGTTCAACAGCTAAAGAGCAATTTGATGGGGCTGGGATTGGGAAATTACTTGATTAGCGGCTGGCGGAGCACAACACGCTCAGGACGCCGCGAGTCGCAGCCCCGCCGCCGCCAGGGGACGGAGCCCGCGGGGCCGGGCACGGGGCAGGGAAAAAAGGGGAAAAAAGGGGACTGGGTCCGCCGCGGGCCACGGGGAATCTCCGCTTGTCTCGCGGGTGGCTTTGCTCCGCGGGGTATGAGACCGAAATCGCCCCAAGCTTCTGTTTTAGTAAAATGATAAAAAAACTGGCCTTAAGGCAGGAGGAAAACAAACAAAACAAAATCAAACAAAAACAAACAAAATAAAAAGAAAAAATAAGAAAAAGAAAATTTAAAAAAAAGGAAAAAAAAGAGGGGGGCAGACCGCAGCACCCCCCTGCCGGCCTGCGCGGGGTCGCGCTCCGCGGGGCTCCGGCGGGTTCCCCCGGGCCGCCGGGCAGAGGCGCCCCCCGGCCGCCCCCCGACACCCCAAGCCCCAACCCCCCCGGCTAAGCAGCGGCCGGGGGCGGCTCCGCTGGCCCAAAGGAGTAAACCAAGCGTTTAAAAAAATGGGGAAAGAAAAATGAGGAAGGGGGAGCGAGGCAGGACACAGCCGGGCCGGCGGCGGCGCCCCGCAATTTGTTCCAATGGGTAGCTGTTAGGAAGCTGGCAATTTGAGCAGGCTGGGTGTTATTTAGTGCAATATGAAATCAAATGATCCTATTTCCCAAATAACAGCCTCTGTGAGGAGACGCGGACGCCCTGAAAAGGTAATTGTCTCCTGATGACATCCGCACCGCCGGGCTGGGCGGGCAGGGCCGGGGGGGAAGTCCCGCTCCGCTCCGGTACCGGCCGGGCTGGGGACACCGACAGGATGGGGGGGGGGGCGGCCCCGGTACCACCAGCACGATTTCCTCTCCCGGCCGGGGCGGGACCTGGAGGGAACCTTTGGAAAACCCCAATTTGTTGCCGGCGTTGTTCTCGCTGCCCTCTCGGCGGAGCCGTTTCCTGCCCGGTGCAAAAGGGCCCCGGCCGAATACCGAGTCCCCTGCCTCCCCCCCCCCCCCCCCCCCCGGGGGGCGCCCCGGGGGGGGGGGGGTTTTGCGCCGCGGGGGGACTGCAGGCGGGGACGAGCATCCCTCCTGCCGTCTCCCCGCTGCGGCTCCCGTCCCGGCCGCCCTGCCGGAGGGCTAAAGCTGCCAGAAGTAAAGCACCCGAGGTAAAGGACGGGGGAGAGGTAGAGGGGGAGAAAACAAAATAATAATAATAATGATAATAAAAGGCGAGCACGGAAAGAGAAGGAGAAGCCGGCGGGACCTACCTGGATCCGCTGCCCGCCCGGGGCGCAGCCCGGCCCTGCGTGGAGGTTTTTCCTTTTCCTGTTCTATCCCCGCTCGTTTGCAGCAGCCAGCGGCGCGGGGAGAGCCGCGGGCGGCACCGCTGCGCCGGGACCGGTGGGACAGAAGGAGAGCCGGAGGTTGTCAGCAGCTCCCTAAACTGCTGGCGCCCCGCGGGTAGAGGCTTCTTCCTTTGGTTGCTCGCTCGGGGCTGGGGGGCGCTTGGTTGTTTGGTTGCCTTTCTTTCCTTTCCTTTCCTTTTTTTTTTTTTTTTTTTTTTTAAATATACATTTATTTAAAGAAAAAGCCTTTGCCCAGCTCAGCCCCTTCTCCTCTTGATGCCGGTGCCGGGTTCGGTGGGGCCTGGGGGAGGCCGCAGGGCCGGTGTCCCGGGAGGGGGGGGCCGCAGCTCCGCGCTGCTGGCACGGCTGCCCGGGGCGCCGCGAGGTTCCCGTGCGGGGACAGGACCTGGAATTGCAACAGAGCCATCGGGGGTGCCCCCGGCTGGCTGCGCGTCCCCTCCCCTCGGCGCTGCAGGGGGAAGCGGCGCGGCTGTGTGTCCGTACGCCTGTCTGCCTTTCTGTCTGTATGTCTGCCTTCCTGCCTGCCCGGCAGAGCTGGGGAACCGCGGAGTCCGCGGTTTTTCCAGCCGGGAAGCGGTTATGAACTTCCCTTGCACTTTTTTTGTTGTTATTGTTTGGTTCCGTGCGTTCTTTTATTAAAAAATAATAAAAAAAAAATGCATAATCCCTGTAGGAGAATAGGTAGGTTTGTGAAACAGCTGCTTTCCCTTTTAAGTTCGTTTGGGGAAAAAAAAAAAAAAAAAAAAGGCAGAAATGTAATCCTAAAATATGTGAGAAGAGAATAAGCCAGAGTCTGACTTGCATGCGAGCTCTGGGTTCTTTTTTCTGCTAAAACCTGCTGAGAAGGGTATATTTACTGACCAAGAATAAAGGCTTACTCGTGGAAAAGTTTTTGGACCGCTTCAGTTGCCAGTGCTGCTCAGTGAGACAAGGACTGGCCCACCACTATTTAGCAACCAAGCCCCAGCCACGGTGGGTGCTGAGGGCCCGGCTCAGGTGCCCCAGTTCCCCCTGTCCCATCCTGTCAGGAACAAGCTACCAGGGGACTACCGGCCTGCTCCCAGTGCTTGCTGTGTGCCTGTAGCGATGGGCGAAGTGCTTGGGACCTCCAGCCTGAAAGGCAGCCTGGTGAGACAGACCCTCACTATTCATGCATCCTACCTGGTTACCTGATTTACATTGATATTTACTCAAAAGTAGAGCTGAAGCCAATTTTAGAGCACTCTCTAAATGCACCATTGGAATATTCTCCATCTGTTCTCAAGCCTTTTTGAGAGCTCCTGCTTCAGCTTCCTATTTTATATTTGATGTGATTATTTACTGTTGCATATACTAAATGGAGTGCAGAGGGCAGGGCCCAGTGATGCTTAGCTCTGAGCAGTCACAATTTAATTAATTTAATAGTGTTATGCTTGTTCTCCTGCTTTTCAAATGAATGAATGGTTTATACACATGGTTGATTTCATTCATCACCACAATAATCTTCTACACAGGACAGAGGAGAAAATAATAAATCACAGAAAAGCAGCATGGCACTTTGGGACAGGAAGTGAAAAATACTATGTCCTCTTGAAACTAGATTTCAAAGGAAGAAAATAGAGAAACAGTATATAGCTGTCACCCTGAGTGACATCCAGACTGGCTCTGCTGGAAAACATGCCAGCTTCTCTGGCAGCTAGCTCATGGGGTCCGGATGCCCACTTCCAAACCTCATGCAGAAGTAAAAATTAAATGCAGCCAGTGACCAAACAGTCACCAGAAATTAGTTTAGAATTAACCATAATTCCAGCTCGAGGGAACGGATTTTCCATGCGTGCTGCTGAGGCAATTTTGCTGATTTGCTCACATTCTGTTTTATAGAGACACTGATGACTCACAAACAATCATGCTGAGATAGAAACATCTTTAAGAGGGTTTAAATATTTTGTTTTATGGTAGTGAGGGATCCTCAGGAGGCTCTCTGTTTGTAAACGTGTGTGTAAAGAGCAGCACCGCGCTACCTGTGGCAATAGCTAGGAACAGCCACAGAATCTGGCTTCCCTCACCCCAAATGCCACTAAACTGCAAGACTCGTCCAAGTGCTTCCCTTTGTTTCAAACCCTTGTAGCTTGGAGCACTTGTTGAACCTGATGACAAGTGCATCAAAGTGGCTGACAATTATGAAATAAACAAATACCATTTGAGGCATTTTTGAGCAGAATCCAGTAATACATAGATTAGCTTCTTGATGTCGTTATCATGTCGAATATTATTCATACTTATGATATTTCTGCTGTGCAGTAGCATTCCGTGCTCGGTAAAGATCACATTATCTCGCTATGCAAAAGGCTTCATTAATCAAAACAGACAATAGGCCAGATGTTCTTCCTTTGAGTCTAGGGTTTTGGATCCTCCAGTCTTTTTACCTTGTCTAAATGCCTTGTCCCTGTCAACATGGAAAGCAACTCTACAGAACACATCACTCTACAATGTGGTGCTAAAAGGAAAACATCTAACTCAAAAGAATTTCTCGGTTATTTTATATCTTTTAGCATTTAATGATTTGTGGAGAAAAACTTTCTCACTATTTCATTCAGTGCATCAGATCAATGCACTCGTTAAAATACTAATGAAAGAGCCCAATACATCTTTGTCCTGTAGAACAGAGGGTGCAGCATGTGCTAGATCAAGGATCGCAGACCTTGCTAGCCGTGCCTTGACAGCAACCCCTCAATGGCAAAGCGTGGCCATCAGGTCACTGCTTCCAGAGGGAGGGTCCTGGCAAAAATGTGGCATGGCCCTGCATTGGCACAAAGGGCCAAGCTCCAAAGGAGCGGTGGGACACTTCCACTTTGCCTGGTTGCCCCACGAACAGGCAGCTACAAATGTCAGCCCGCACGCAAAGCAGACAGGGAGGTGCTCGGGCACAGGGCTGTTGATTCATTTGCAGAGTTGGGAGACATGAGGTTGCACTTGCCATGGCTGGTGATCTACACCTGCAGGATTTGACAAGATTCAGCCCTGGTGGCTGTGGTCATGGTCTGTGCTTGTGGTCGTGCAGGGTCCAGCCACAGTCTGTGAGGAAGAGCAGCACGACTGGCTTTGCACATCTGCTCCTGCAGTGACCCCAGCGAGCATAAAATGGCCATTCCTGCAGAAATACAGCACAACCCTTTCAGTTGTAGCGATGGAGGTTAAAGCAGTGGTTGTACAGGGTACTTTGTAGCATGAGGCAGGCAGATGATTTAAGATAAGACAGGAGTCAAGCCCTTTGATGGCCTGCTCTGAGTAGCCTAGCTCAAATTCAGCCTCTTGTCTTGCATCTCAGAAAACCTAAATCCAGTTCTCATTTCTCCAGGGACAGGGAAACTCAATGCCATCAATCCACTCGTTCCTCTTCAGACAACAACAGACACTTAAACAGAGACTAGAAGCTGCTGGTTAATTCGTTGTGTCTACATCTTAGAAACTGTGGTGACTTTGAATTATTGGGAAAGCAGAGAGACCTAAAACCTCCCAGAAATCCTCTCCGGACTCATGGCCTTGCAAAAAACAGAAGAGTCAGGTCATACATGAGCTCTCCTGGTCTTAGAGCTTCCCATGCTGTGGAGGAGACTCAAAAAGCACTTTGAGATGGCTGTGGACAGGGGGATTTCCCAGCAAGGGGCCTCTAAACTGGTCCCCTTCCCATGGCATGGTGTTTCTCACTCATTAACAACACGGCGGTATAAACAGTGGTGTGTGCTTGTATCTAAATTCTACAGGATTAATTCTGAATTCACTGACAATGGCATTACTAGAGACTTTTCAATGATTTCAACAGGCTTTGGATAAGGCCCTTACATTCTTAATAAACATGATATGGCTTTAAATGCTGTATTATTGTTCTTAAGTTTGTAATCAGCTATTATCAGTGGCTCCTGTGTTAAGAAGTTCTTGCTGGAGGAACTCATTTCACCTGTCCAATCGACAGCAAACACTGCATTCTTCAGTAAGACAATGTATTTTCTATTTATGCATCAGACACAAGTAATAATAGGTTTCAAGGAACTGTAACATTTAATAAAAGCATTTTATTACATTTAAATTTATTAAAATTTAAACATTACATTCAACATGTTAATTACTGCTTCCATGCATTGACACTGACAGTCAGAAATGGATCCACACAACTGCTCTGCTGAGATATGTTCACTGGTGCTATTTGCTCTTTGATTACTAATGTATTATCAGTGCTCTTCATTTGGGACTTGATTCATTAACAAAAAGACTTATATGGGCATTATGCAAATTGTTGTATGTCTTTTACATAGCTACCAGGGCATGTATTATGAATCTAATTGAAAAAAAAATGAAAATGTATTCAGTTATGTCCTGGCTTGTGGGCAAGCTGCAGCTAAATGTACAGCTGCTCTCAGAAACCAAGTAAGAGCACAGAGGAAAAACCTCTTTTCAGTATATCACAGCCAAGGCAAATCCCCTCCCAGTGAAATCACACAAGCCCTCCAGACTGCTGTGTTTTGACAGAAATAACAAAATGGTGGCAGAGAACTGAGGTGAATTTTTCAGGCTCTGTTACGTATATCATCTGTGTATATTCTGTATACATCAGTGTTCCTGGATGACCACCCTTTTGTTTTTAATGAATGATTTTTCTTAATGCTTTTGAAGTTGTGATTTGGTTTATTCTATTCTAGCAATATCTGCATTCCTCACAGTAAGTGAAATACACAGAGGGCCCTTAATCTGTAAAACCTCCTCGCTGTCATTAGAGAAGTCGTGCTGAGGGCCATGTCTGTTGGGAGGCACTATCCCAAGGCACCCTACAGGAGGATGCCAACAACTTCTGGTTGTGTGAGCAGCTTCCCCTCCTTCCCAGACCTAGTGACATCTCGGACCTCTGGAGGGATGTCTCTGGAGGTGTGTACTTATCATCAGTCTCTTGTCTTCTTGTCTTTTTTTTTTTTTTTTTTTTTTTTTCTTCCCTACAAAAACACCCTTTCTTTTACTTCCTTCTTCCTCGTTTTCTCTCATTCCTTCTTTCTCCTCAAGGTAGGCCACCCCACAGCCACAATGTGGCAAATTCTGCACCTTCCAGGGTACTGTTTAATCTCCAGAGGAAAGCAGGACACCAGAAGTATACATTGTTTCCTCCCTCAATTAAAAACAATGCATTGAACTGTAAGATTAGTGCACATCAATCCCTTCTTCATTTGAATTGAGAGATACCTTCATTTGGCAGCTATTGGGGAAAAACGTAATTTCATTCAAAGTGCATTTAATAAGATAGAACGAGACAGATTTCTTTGACAGTTGTACAGCTCTTATCAGATTACATTAAAATTAAATTAAAACAATCTAAAAGAAGTGTTAAGTACTAAAGGAAGAACACAAACAAAACACTCCTCTTTGTAGGCTTTCAGGGATGGGGTACTGATGTTAGTTATCAGGAATATGAGTAATAAGATTATTCTTCAGTCAATTATGAGCCCATCAGTGTCAGCATGAAGGATCTCATCACAGACCTGGCTCTGTAATGCCTCAGAGGATTTGAGTGCACCCTGTACCAGCAGAGACTAAAGGGGCAAGAGGGAAAAATGTGGGAAATACAGTGGAGGGACTGGGCTATGGCTGCTTATTTGCACAGCTGCTCCTGTGTGCTCCTAGGAAATGTTCCTAGAAGTGTGCTCACTGTGAGGAGAGCTGCTTGGTGGACCAGGGGCAGGGGAATCTGCACCTCACGAGTGAGCAGCAGCAGCAGGTCCTAGAGCTGGCAGCGTTCCCTTCTGGAATTCCCTTCTGCTGTGCAGGCAGTGCCTTGAGACCCCTGCCCCCGGTTTGCTTGGCTTTGGTTCACAAAATATCACCAGTGTTGGCATGGTCTGTGAGATGAATAAACTGTGTAGTCCTACAGATTTCACTTCCTGAGCCGAGCTGGTGGACATCAGTTTCTTTGAACTGAGACTTGCAAATCTTAAATTGGGAATAAAAATTTTAATTATGTAAATATAATACACATTCATAGTTTCAGCAATAAAGTGTTTGAAAGTTTTGATATTATTTTAGCAAGCACAAATATTTTCAAAAGCAGTTTAGTCTTCCAGAACCAAACCTGGTATGTCAAGGGTCCAGGCTTAACAAAACCAAATTCTTCACCTGTTTTGAAAAATAACAAAACTGTAGAGTATGAAAGTGTTTTCTTGTTCAAATGCCAGGTAGCATTTGACAGTTTTCTGCACTGACAATCAGTGATGCATTCAAAATATGTCAGACTGATGGAGGGTGTTTCATTTCTGCCATCTGGAAATAACAAGTTTTTAGTGTCTCACCGTAGTGTCAAAGGGGAGACTATTTATTTTGATGTAGATAATAGCAAGGAGAGTTCATATGAGGGACACTCTGAAAAAAAAATAAAATAAAAAAATAAAAAAATATGCAAACCTTGTTATTTCCATTTTATCTGTCCCCATGACTAAGCAGGAACATCACGCTGGTACAAAGGCTGGGGAGATGGTTCAGTACTATGAACAGTTGGACTAGCAGGTGATAGGATCCCACAGCTAGCTTTGCACCAGGGCCATTTGTAGAGGCCTTCTCAGAGTGCTCTCTGCCCTGCACCAGATGAAATCACCAAAATGAGGTGAAATGGGTGAGGCTCACAGTCTGAAGTTCTCCAGCTGATTTTGAGCAAGGCAATCAGGGAGACACACCACTCCATCTTGTTGGGTTCCTGCACTGAGGAGCAGTGACTGAGGCAGGGGTGGCTTCCTGCCGGCATGGCCAGCACTCGGGTGGGATGTCTGTGATAAGACCTTGTGGTGGTTTTACCATGCTAGGCAGCTGAACACCACCACCGCTCTCTCACTCCCCCTCCTCAGATGAGGAGGGGAAGAAGTAAAGGAAAGAACAACTCATGGGTTGAGATAAGGATAATTAAAGAGAAAAATATTATTAAGGAAATATTAATTAAACAATTCAACTAAAGGGAAAAAAGGGAAAGGGGAAGAGGGAGGGGGAAAACGAATAACAAAGCAAAACAAGTAAAGGCTATGTGGAAGTGCAGAGGAAAGAAATTACTCTCTACTTCCCTACTTCCCACAAATGAGCGATGCTTGACCATGTCCTTGAAGCAGGGCCTCAACGCACGTAGCCGGTGTTCGGGAGGAGGACAGACGTTTTCGCAACGAGAGCCCACCCCTCCCCTCTTCTTCCTTTTTCCACCTTTTATTGCTGAGTGTGACATCATATGGTATGGAATATCCCTCTGGTTGGTTTAGGTCAGCTGCCCTGGTGATGTTTCTTTCTCACTTTTTTGCCCACCCCCTAGGAGGGTTAGAGAGAGTCCTGATGCTGTGCCAGCACTTCTCAGCAGCAGACACAACACCGGTGTGATACCACTGCTGTTCTAGCTACAAGTGCAGAGCGCAGCACTGTATGGGCTGCTGCAGGGAAAGTTAACATCCCAGCCAGACCCAGTACAGACCTATGGCTTGCTCCCATAGCACCAACGCATTGCAGTCGGTCAAGGACAGAGCCTATCTATGCAGCTGAGGTGCCAAAGCTCTGTTCTTTGTCCCTACACATTTGTAAAGGGAATGGCAGTCTCTGGTGGACCTGGACCTGAGCGGTGAAGCCACAGTCCAGGTAAAAATGTCCAACTTTGGAAATTTAGGCAAGGCCAGACCTAGATTTTGCCTCTCAGCTCTTGTTAAGATGTGAAATGCTGCTGCAGAGGTCTCAATAACACATACTTGCTTTCAGTAAATAGAAGAGTGAGAAAGAACAGTATATCTTTTATTATTAGTGCATCTTATGTGAATTCAATAATAAAGGCTCCCAAATCTGCAAATCCTTTGCATGTGTATTTTCTTGAGTAGGCAGGCTCTTACAAGAGCTAAAGCCTTCCATATCTTATTGAGCCATTTATTTATAATAGATATGCAAAGGCTAAGCCAGACAGCAGCTATGGTTATTCAAGTCACAGAAGCTAATTTGGGAATTGTTAAGTACCACTGCATCACTCCAGCAAAGCTTTTTGCTTTACATTTAAATTTGGTGATCCCAGTTTGAGGATGCAGGTAAATGGAGCCCCACAGGTTCAAAACCTGGCAGAGGACCCAATCCATGGGACAGGGTCACTGCTGCTGGAGTCTGAAGCTACTCCTGAGGCTCTGGAGCCTGTGAGCCCTGTCCAACTAGAGTGTAGTGGCTCTCTTCCAGGGACCCAGTGATGCCCTCAGTCATGGCAATATTACCCTGCAAGTGAAACTGATGATTTCATGTCCCCGTTGTTGGGCAGAAGTTCTAATGAAGGGTAATTATGATGATGATCCCATACTAATTGTATACTGATTGCTGCTGTAATTATGCTTAAACATTTTCTGGCTACACACAATTTTGTCCATTGATGTAGCATTGTTTCACTTTAAATTCAAATACCCTCTCAGTATGGGATGAACCATCTTTATTGGTGAATTTAAGCACTGGTTTGGCAACTTCATTTCAAAGGGATCTAAGTTTTTATCCAAAAATTAAAAAATATGTTTTTCTTTCCCATTTTGTTTATGCTGGAGATCTGAATGTGGGGCTTGTCTTGGCTGCCCCAGTGCTCACTGAAGGTGGTGCGACTTTTTCCAGTGACCAACAGAGTTTGGTCTGAAAACATTAATAAGCTATGCCAACTGGACAAGGTCACGATTCAGAGAAGGAGCAATCGTGAAATTTACTGAAATGTTTGATTTCTATACAAATGGAAATCAGCCATTTGCATTTTCTGGTTATTTTTTTTTTTTTTCCTGTGTACTATAAACTCAATAAAGCAAACTGTTAAAGGGAGTACAAACAAAGCTGTCATTTTACCCTGTGTATGTTAGGATTTTAGACTCACTGTGCCCCAGAGAGTATGCTTGCCTTACTGGTTTTAACATCATATAAGTCTTGGAAATTCCCTGTCTTCCAATACACACTCCTTGCACGATTTATGCATTGGCATTGGTATTGGTACATCACCATGGCCCCTTTTACTGTAAGTGTTCAGCAGCTCCCGGTTATTTTTGGATTTGTGTCCTAGAACCTTGCAAAGTCTCTATTTCCTGATTTTTTCTGAGGGGGGCTGAGACATGGAGATAAATGCTTCAAGGTTATAAAAAAGCCTGGAGACTTGACTCTGCACTACAACCATTTGAACAGCTGTAGTAATCATTGAATTAACAGATTTCATGTTAAATTAACATTGTAAGTAATTGGGAATAAATGGTGTAAATCTCCAGTCCCCTGCTGTCCCAAAGATTGCGGCAGATTTCCCTCAACAAAATGCTTCAGGCCCTTGCTAGGTCTGCACACTGTTCTGGGAGCATGGGTGTTTCCCTCGAGCCCTGCCTTGCCCCTAAGACAGCTCTTGCAATGGGGACACCTTTCCCTGTGGGGACACCTCTCACTGTGGGACAGCTCGCTGTGATCCCCGACGTAGCATTGCCAGGGCTGGGAGCAGCTCAGGCACAGCTCTGCAGGCAGCAGTGCCTCAGGTGTCTCCTTGCCATGGGGGCCAGCATAATAGCTGCGTACCATGTATGTATATGTATGTATACATATTTATGTACAGACAGGTATACATATGTGTACGTATTTATGTACATGCATGTATACATATGTATATAACATGTATATGCATGTATGTACACACGTGTATACATACGTATTTACATACACACATGTGTACATACATGTGCATACATTTATGTGCACAGAGGCAGGCATACACCACGTGAAGCTCGAGCCTGCCGTTTTCACGAGGAGCGGGCGCGGGGCGGCGATCCGTGCCACCCCCGGTTGCCGTGCCACCCCCGGTTGCCGTGCCACCCCGGGTTGCCGTGCCACCCCCGGTTGCCGTGCCACCCCGGGTTGCCGTGCCACCCCCGGTTGCCGTGCCACCCCCGGTTGCCGTGCCACCCCCGGTTGCCGTGCCACCCCGGGCTCCGCAAGGGCACGCGGCCGGGCCGCCCCGAGCCCCCGCCCCGAGCCCGCCCCCGCGCGCCGCCAGGCCCCGTCGCCATGGCAACGCGCGGGGGGGGGGGGCTTCCGGGGTGTGGCGGCGCGGAGCAGGGCGGGAGGCGTCGCGTTGGTCACGGCCGTAAACAGCGCGGCATGAGCTGGGGGGGGGGGCACCGGCACCGGGAGCGGCACGGGGAGCCTGCTGCGGCGCCTCCGCGACAGGTGAGGGGACCCCGCGCCGCGCTCCCGGGGGCCTGTGCCCGCTCGCTAGGCCCCTGTGGGCCGCGCCGGCACTGACCGAGCCTCACCGGGCCTGCCGGGGGCCCTGGCCGCTGCCCACCGCAGGGGCTGGACGCGGTGGGCGCTGCTCCACCGGCCGAGGCCCCGCCGCTGGGGGCCGCCTCTTAACGGCACCTGGCTCATGTCAGGCGTGTGCCGCGTCTCACGGTAGCGTCTCCGCGCAGAGGTAGTAGAAGTAGTAACGCCGTGGTGATGAGAACCTGAGCGTGTAGGTCTGACGCTGCCTTCAGGTAGTGCCTTGGCAGAAATGCTGCCTGCAGCTTTGCTAATGTCCTGTTTTGGTCCGGAAGACCAATAGCAAACAAAACTGGAATGACTTTCTATTGGGAAAGAAACTGGGGGAGAATATCTACAGCATCATGGTACTTTTTTATTGTCTAGAAGTTACAGAAGTTGTAGGTTCTTGATAAGGAAGGCAGCATATCTAGACCATGGCATCAGAAAATGAAGGGAGAGAGCAGATTAAAATCTCAGTGTTCAAGCCTGCGTACTGCTTTGAATAATGTGTCTATGTGCAGCTATCCCCCCGCTAGGAGCAGAGGTGCCTTGTGCCCCCTGAGGTTCTGGGCCGTGCCGGCCACCTCTCTGCGTCAGGTCACGTCTCTGCCATCGGGTCCCATGCTGCACATGTGGGCTGCCCATTGCCAGCTTTCCTGAAACGACCAGGAACAGACCACATCACAGGCACCAGCTCCTCCGTCTTGTTTGCTTACACCAGAAGGTTCAGGAGTCATTTGGGGCAGGCAGGCAGGCAGTGTGATTGCATGAGCCATGCTTGCTTTGGAGACCCAGCTGACAATGTTGTGATAATAAACAGACCTTTTCTACCTGGCATGCTTGAATTGCCTGTGCTTTAACATACATATATATATATAAAGGAATGTATTGATGGTGTTGACAAGTGTGTAACTGTTTACGCCAGATCCAGGTAAATAAGTTGCATGCTGCTGTTTGGGGAGTTTGCCTCTGGCAAAGGTGCTGCAGAGGCAGTTGCCTTCTTGGAATTTCACAGGTAAAGTGATAATTTATATCTAAACATTTCTTTAATGTAAAAAAATATAAAATGTTTAGTAAAATCACTGGATCACTTCAGATTTTAAGTCCCACCTTGGAAATTCTGCACTGATCCAATTTCAAGCCACCTGAAGTACCCAATAGCTGTTTCACTCCAGATTGCAGTCCTGCTTTTAGGTCTTCAGTTTAAGCAAGCAGGGAGCCATGGCTAAGGAGCCATATATGCGAGAGCTTGCATGTGGTGGAGGAAGCTGCTGCTTGGTTGTCTCCCACCTGTCTCTTGGTGAGCTGGAAGGGAGCTCTTGTGAATATTTATTTTCTTCCTGTTTTCATCTCTTTTTTTTTTTTTTTCTTCTAAATACCTCAATTTTGAAGTTCCTGAGAAACTAGCCTTGTGCGAATTAGTCTTGTGCAAAGTACATAACTATCTTAATGTATGTCTTAGACTTTATTTGCTGAATTTTATTTCTTAACGCTAGTACTTAGTCCAGTCGAGATATAAACACTACTGCGGGCATAGGTCTCTCTAGACAGGTCAGTGGTGTCTGTGTCTGCAAAATTATGGACAGTTAGGTTTTGGGTGTCTAAGGTAATTAAACGAACTGGGGCAGAGCGTGGGGCAGAAGGTGGTGCTGAACAGGCCCACTTGAACCTGTCTGGGGGGATTGGATTTGCCTGCAGGAGGCTTTGAGCATCTTGCTTCTCCAGGACTTGAGTGGTGAAGTGGCTGCCGCTCTGAGTCTGTGCCACCTCTTTTCCTCCCTGAGAAAGCTAGCTTGTGCTGTTCTTCAGAAAACTGGCTACCTGCAAACACAACTCTTTGTTTCTCTTTTGCTTGCTTGCTTGCACCTTTTACAGAAGTGGGTTGAATGCTGTAGTTGGTTAATTGGCTTGTTTTGTCTTTCTGGCCAAAGTCTTACATGATACCTACTGGCATGCCCTGAGCAGACGTTGTCCAGGTGCCAGGATAGGCTGTTGGATACAGCTCAGTGCTCAACAGTTGATTTAATGTCAGATTGGTGTAGAAAAACAACTGTAAAAATTACATTTCTTACTTCTATGGAAAGATTGCATTGTATCTAAGTGCTTCGCAATTTTCTCTGTACTTTTCTCAACAGGGTGTCATCACAGTAGTATTGTTATTCCTATATTATAGATGCAGAACTGAAGCACAAAGAGTCTAGGGCCCAGTATCTCAAAAAATATTGAGGCAGGTCCTGCTGCTCTGAATAGGAAGTGAAGGATCAGCTATCACTACAGGTCGATGCCTGGTGAAATGCCAGAGATTAGCCAGAGCTTGTGGTTGAACAGTAAATTTAATTCTGCTTTCAAATCCCAAAGAAACATGCTTTCTCTGCAGACTGAAGATTCAGGGTTGTTTAAAAAAAAATCACCTGGATCCTTATGAAGTCCTGAAGTATTCTATTTTTGCCCATTTAAGAATGAAGTTTATAACTGGCTGTTTGCAGTGCTTTAACCTGAAGCAAATAGAAGCTTCAGGCTGAGAGCTTTATTTTTCAGGTAAAAAGGGAGGTGGTATAGTAATGGAGTGGTCAAAATAGTTTCTATATTGCTTCAAGTCTCACTTCTGCCACTGCCACTAAGAAACTGCACTGGACCTTGTCGGAATCTGGGCTACCAAACAAAATAGTTTTGATGGCTTCCAAATCACTGCTTGGACAGAGGCGTTCAGCAAAACACCCCAAGTGTTGCAGTAACTATTTCAGGCATCTGTAATGATGATAGTCAAATGCTGTGAAGCTCATACCTGAGGGTTTTTATACTTTGTCTTCCCTCTAGAGAAGACCTTATTTATATACACAGGGGCTATCTAAACATCTGTAGCACTGACTAGCGAGTGGGACTCTGGTAGAAAGGAAATGATCTCTCAGGAACCAGGGAGTGCGATGTGCTGTGCAACCTGTGGTATCAGAGGAGGAGAAACAGGATTGGAGCCAATGGCTGTTCACATCTGTTGGCTCTTACATCCATCAGGATATCACAGTGTTCTTCGTTGAGTCATGAAAATTACTTCTAGAAGTGTAAAAACAAGATCTTGAAATCTGCTTTTGCTTAGCCGTCCATCATGTAAAAGGAAATTGAAAGGATGAGATCCCAGATGAAGCGTGGCTTTTAAATTGCATACATGACATGAAAACGTAATCTTGTTTCAGACAGTGGCAGGATCAGATGGATAAAATATATGCCTTGATCTTGCAGACAGAAGGTTTTCCTTGCTTTCCTCTGTGTAGGGCAACTGGGAGGAGGCAAATATGTGTGGCTGTGACATGCGCGTTTGTAGGGGAGTGCATGGATCCATGGAAAAGCATGCATAGCCGTATGGCTGCATGCAATCTCGTGTATGCCCATAGCTCTCTCACCTATGCAGCCTTCCTAGCTAATAAAAGCTGGTGATTATTTTTAATGAACAACTTAAGGTACTTGCTTTGATTGTTGCAGGACTTGTAGTGTGAGTCTACTGGAAGCCCTTGTCTCATCAATTGTCTTTTGCTGATGGGGTAGTTGCTCATTTTCAGAAACAGTTTGTAGTCATTAACTAATATTAACACCTTTATTCTGTCCTACCCCGTCTGAAAATGGGTAACTGAAATACGTTGCCGGTCAGGCATGGAGTTTATTCTCAAGCAGTATGAATTTCCCCGTGGATCTATACCATTGCAATGCTTTTGGCAGGCACAGATGGCCCCACAGCATTCTAACAACCATATTTTTTTTTTTTGTTATTTTTATCTGTTGCCATTTAGTGGTTCCAGCAGGTAATGCTAGCGTATCTCTAGATGTACTAGATTTTAATGCGTGAGTCTGAAATATGTAGCTGATTTTAAGTTAAAAACTATTACATAAAATACTGCCTGTTTGAGCAAGTTAAGCTAAATATTTCCTGTGTTGAAGGTGGTTTGTAGAGTGTTTCGGACGGGGGGAGAGGATCTCGGTGCTTGGAGCACCTCCAGGGGCTGCTGGAGAAAGGACCTGAAATAGGAACTTAAACTGTGCAGGAGTCTTTTTGGCTCTGCTATTGGGGTTTAAATGGATATATACATGTTTACGCATTGTCATCTCTTTGTTGCCCTCTCTTTTAAACAACCTAGCTCTTCTTCCAGTGAGGAGCAGAGAGGGAAGTAAAAACTTTTTTTTTTGTGACAAGCTTGGCTGGCAGAGCAAGACGTAAGACTGCCAATCTGTAGGAGAAATGTGTTCCATACTCTGAGAAGTTTATGCTCTGTGTAATGTTTGATTTCTTGTGTTTTGAGAATTTAAATCATGAAATATTTTTGTTTACTTTCTTCTAGTGAAACCAGAAGGCTGGAATTGGAAAGAAAACTGATGGGATACAAAAAATCTGATGCATACCTGTAAGTTTATTAAAAAAAACTTGTTACAGACTTCTTCAGTTACAAAGACTTCAGTATCACAGGATGCTTTTAGAATGTTATCTTGACATTGTTTTTGTAACAGTAACATTATATACATATGAATCTTACATGACATTTAAAATGCCTTGTAGTTACTGCAGAAGACTTCATTGGTAACATAACTACCTTATTCTATCAATATTGAAATATTACAGTCTTAGTAATAACATGCAAATTAGTTTTGTGCAACTTTTCCCAAAATCACTGTAGTGTTAAAAATAGAAAGCTTTTCCTTTCTAGCGCTTTGCGTTACAAAGTTCTAGGGTCTTAGAATGTCTTAAAGTTTTAGGAAGTACTACAGGATATTCTAGGTTCTGGTCCTAGCTCCCTGGATTGTTTCTGCATTAACTATTTAATGTGAATTGCACATACAGTCTTTTTTTTTTTAAAAAAAAAAAAACAAAACAAAACGGGGAGGGTAAGAAAAAAACGCAAACACTTGTTTTTCTGGCTGTGTTCAGATTGTTCAACAATTGTTCAGATTTCTGTGTTTGCATTCTCTTGTCCTATGGATACTGTTATATATAACATGCATGAGGTTATAAGCATCGCTATTGATAGCCTTATTGAGGAAGACCAAATAATTTGAACTTGCTGCCAGTTATCAAATTACCTGTTAAGTTTAATTCAATGTGGTTGCTTCTCTTATGAACAAAGCTTCTCTTTTTTTTAATCTCTTTTTTATCTTTGAACTGTGAAATTCCTGCCCTTAGCAAGTTAGAATGGAGGGGAACAGGTTCCAGAACTGATGGCCTTCCAGTGAGCATATGAGTATCAAAAGATCCTAGCTTTCTTATATCCTATGTAGTTCTTTTTTTTTTTTTTTTGAGTTTGGGAAGAACTTTGCCATAAATCTGTTTTTAAAAGAAAATAGTATGAAAAGCACATGTTGTTTCTTTGAAACAGTGACTGCAGAAGCCTCCCTTCCAGAAGAGGATCTGGACTGTGGTGTCTGCATGGATGGGAGTCTCTTAGCTTGCTAGTAAAGGCGCCTGGATTCCAGAGAAGAGCAGATTTTTAGGCATTCTTGTTTCTGTAGTGTTTCTTTCCTTAGCTGTGTTTTGTAAAGCCAAAGAGGTGACTCTTCAATTTTAGTTCAAGTGACTGAAGGCTAGGTGCAATCATGGCCAAATCCCTTGGAGACTCCTCTTCTGAAAGAGGGACTTTAGAGTAGAAAATTGAGATTATCTTGAAGAAAAAATGCCTCAGCAGGTGGGGAAACATAGATGTGTACTTTGTTTTCACTTTTAATTTGATTTATTTTAATCCAACAGAATTTGAACTGGAGTGTCTGTCAAGATATTGGCACTTTGGGGGGGGGAGGTTAGGTTGCAATTTCACAACCAATTTAAGCTGACCTATAGGCAGGCTGACCCCTAAATAGATGAGATCCTGTCTGCCCTTGGTTCACATGTTCCCTTTGACACTAATACTTGTCCAGCTGCCTTATAATCAGACAAGAAAATAGGTCTGTCTGAAAGTGAATCTGTGTATTTTGGTGGGTGAGAAATAGTTCAAACGGATTTCCAGTTGGATTGCTCCTGGCCTAATTTGCCATGGGTGCATAGTATATAGTATTGGCACAAAAAAGGAAGAAAGGCCTGGACTGAGATGTCCCTTTTGGTGACAACATGGATTTAGGTTGGCTTAAAGCAGTTGTGAAACCACAGCTGTAGGTCACAGTATGTTTGACTTGCAGAATGTGTTCTTCTAAATACAGTTTTCATTTTAGACATGCGTATCACATTAATTCAAAGCATAACCCATTCTGAACAAACTTATGAAGTTTTTGAAATGTGTTTATCTTTTTGAGCACCAAACCAAAAATCCTTTTTAAACTTAAGTTATATAACAGTGATGTCCTTTTGGTTGTATAATGTAGCTTTGGACGCTTGGGCAGCTCGTACATAAGTGTTAGTATGTATGTGCCTGAAGAAAGGTGGTTGTAATAGAAATGTTTGTTTTAATTTCATACTCTTTAAGTACATATTCTTCTTCCCCTTGCAGAATGAAACTAAAGTACATGAAGCTGAAAAAATACTTGGAAGAAATAAACGAACGACAAAAAAGAGCTCTTCTGCAGAACCAGGCCATTTTAAAGGAATTAAACCAGTTTGAAGCTCATATGAAAACTTCAAGTTCGGAGCTAATTCAGAAGATGGAAGTAACTTTCTAGAAGACTTACTGCATTAGTGCTTGTTATTACTACAGGGGCTGCTGAATAGCTTCTGTGTATTTTGCACATCCAGGCTGGTGAAACTTCATGCCATGTTTAAGAGTGCTTAAAGCGGAATTTGAAATAAACCCAAACTGTACTAGTAAATGAGGTAGTAGACACAACTGTAGCTGCAGAGATAGTCAGTAGCACTTCACAGAACTGTACATTTGGCCTGTAGTACAGTGCAGTGTCCTTATGAGTTTCTCAGAAGTGAGGGAGAACTGACGTCAAAAAACTGTGGAGATGGATTGTATCGTGTGTTTGGAGTTACAGTGGTAATAAAACAACAGGTCTAGGTTAGGACAAAGAGTACTAGAGTTGTAATATTTTCATAAACTTTTCATTAACATTATATTTTACTAAGGCTTTCTATCACCTAAAAAGCCACAATATATTTCACTGAAGCTGTTTTAGGACATATTTTTAATTCTGTTGGTGTGATTGCCCTGAGTAGCCATAGCTAGGCTCGTCTCTACTTATTACACTCTCTTCACCAACAAAGAAGGTGTAAGAGTAAGTGACTTCTGTTAAAACAAATTACTGTGTTGGAACTATCTGGACTAAAGCAGATTTAAAATGAGTTTGCAGTCAGTTTTAGTTTTATTATTAGACAGTCCTGTTGAATCACTTAGGTCTTTGCTTGTAATGGTTTTACGTGTACATATGTTTGATTCATTTGCCTTCAGAGCTGTAAAACTTTGAACTTTTTCTCTGGGCTGGTAAATTAAAACCCAGGGAGTTTTCATCACCTTGAGTAATTGAGATGTTACTATTTTGTGTTACTTAACCGAAGAATAATTTGGGATATTACAAAGTGATATAGATTGGAAATGATCTCAGATTCATAAAAATGGCTTGTGCTCATGCCATTTATATATGGAGTCAAGTTTTGGGGGGGCTGAAAAATCAAATATTTTTTTTTCTGGGAGGGAAATGTGTTTGTATCTACTAAGACAAGTAGCACTTCTTGAAAACATTTGGTAGGGACGCTTATGTGATTCTGCCACTTTTTTTAACTTGCCAGAATAAAAGAGGGGAGGAAACAGACTAGTAGTTAGGGTGTTTTAAGCCCCTGTTGTGTGATACTAACACAATAATGTGTGGTTGTCTAGAACTCAGCTGTGATGGCTTTTATTTGTCTGAAATGCAGTTTGAATTAAAACTGGAACAACCTTATCCAAGTACACTGGGTTTTTCCTTTTCCTGCTCAGGGACACATGCAATTTCATCTGAGACAGTAGAGCTTAGACTATGATCCTTTTGAAAGGAGGTGTTTAAAAAATCCTGTGTTTGGGTTCAAGAAATATGCACCAGCACCTTTGGATGACAGTAATACAGGGCTGAAAGAAAAGTGTGGATTGACTGAGCTGGGGGTTTACAGTTACCTTTCTTTCCCCATTATTTGCTGTATGAGCACTTTTGAAAAAAGGTGAGAGAAGGAAAGAATCAGACTGCAACATAAACAGGGAGCAGGAGGGAGGAAGTGTAAAGCGATGTAGAAGTTTAAAAACAAGTAAACCTTCATTTAAAATATTTTTTTTAAGCTTTTCTCATAGTATGCTCTGGAAACAACAGTAGGAAGCATTATTAGAGCTTACTCTGAAGTAGGGCTGTAGAAGCAGCAATGTGCTTTATTTTTTTCTTACTGTCTGGCTTGGCTTTCAGTAGCTGCCCAGGACAAGAAAGCCTTTGAATGCAGTTCTTCGTTTAGAAAGTTCCTTTCAGTAGATAAATGTATGACTTGAAATGTGAATCTGTCCTTTCAAAAATCCTCTCAACTATTGATACTAATGTTAATGAAGGGTCTTTGAATCCTTATAAGCTTCTTTGCATCAGTGTAATGTAACAAGTCCTACACTCTAACTTTGTACTGTGGTTAAAAACATAATGTTTTTAAATTAGTGTCTCTGATTGCATCAAGAATCTTGGTTTTGTATTAAGCAAAATGACTAGCTGGTTTCAAACTACTCTGCCATTAGTTGTAACTCACAATATATTAACACTGCCTTCCAATGCTCATCTTAAAGTAAATAGCCCTAATCTTTTCTTTGTCTCTTCAAATGGAATTTTTAGCCTGTAGTAATTATTAATGCTTTTTCTGGAATGTCCTCAGTATCCCTTTTGAGACGGAGTGATGAGAGCTGTTCATGTTGATTAACACTCCCTTTGAGATGGCAGTGGGTTTATGCTTATGTTTCCAGTTTGGAAGGTCACTTTTTGTGTTGTCATGGACTTCAGTGTACAGAGCAGGTGCCCGGGGGCTTAATAGCTGCTCTCCCTGCCTTTGGAAGTAAGGAAGCTCTCCAAAGATGTAGATCTCTCTCATGGTTGCAATTGACTTACAGTCATAAACCAATTGTCTGGCAAGCATCACGTGGCTGCATACCTACATTCATAACTTCCTTGCACAGCTATATTCCTGTCAATGTCTGGTAATTTTTATAGCCTGTTGGGTCTGGTGACATTGATGAAACATCTTTTCTTTGCTTCAGCTTAGTGACGTACAGTTTAAAGACTGTCCCTGGGGTGGGTGTGCGAGTCCCTTGTGGTTCTTTGTTTTGTTTTAAAGCAGATTGAGGTCAGGAGTATTTTGTGATGCTAGATTTTCCCTGTTGTGTTTTAGGGATTTTTTTTTTTTAGCAACCCTCCTGAATACTAGTTTGAGTTTCCCCCTGTGGTAGGCTGTTACAATGTATTTCTGTGAGTCACAGCTGTGCCATGGGCTGATATGCATGCGGTGTTTTCATTCATTGCTTCCATTTTGATATTTCTGTGCCATCCATTTTATTTTTGCTGGCTTAGACTTGCTTTTTCTGAGCTGTTGAACAAAGCACAGATTACATACTCTTTGTACTACAATTATGAAAAGCTACCTTGTTGTGGAGAATTATGAGGCATGTAATCATTTAATCTAGCATGGAAGTACACTGACAGAAATTATTACTTTTTCTTTTTTTTTTGCTTGAGAGAGAATGTCCTTTAAGAGTGCTTTATCATAATTATGCACACAATTTATTACTTGCTGTAGCTGAAAAAAGTTTTTTGTTTTTGAAAGATTTGCTGTTTTGTTGTTTTCTTTTTTGTTTTCTCCCAGTGTTCGTCTGCAGTCTGTTCAGTAATTTTGGGGAGTTGAAGTAAAATCACTCAAGCTTTCAGGAAAATCCAGTAGTTATATCTGAGTTTCTTTTGAATTTAATTATTGGGTGGTTAGATTCTGTTTCTTAAAAGTTGATATCTATAATTTTATGAAAGGCTTCCATTGCCTG
This sequence comes from Oxyura jamaicensis, assembly GCF_011077185.1. Lineage (NCBI taxonomy): Eukaryota > Metazoa > Chordata > Aves > Anseriformes > Anatidae > Oxyura > Oxyura jamaicensis. Next base: position 730,270 of record NC_048895.1, read on the forward strand.
GAAGGCAGCAGACTTGCTGAGTACACCATTGGTATGACGTGCAGGGTTGGTGAAGTTAATTGTTCTAAAGATTTATCTTTATACATATTACTTGATGCAGAATAGGTGTTGAAGTGCTTTCATTCAGGACCAGTGTAACTTGTTACTGGGGTTTACATTTACTAACAAACAGGATTAATTATAAGTGCTGCATGTGCCTGGCTTTTAAGCAGTAGTCCTACTATGAATGCATTACATTTGGTCAATTAAACAATGTAGTGAAGGTGAAAATGTTTTATGCAGTTGTTTGTTAGTAACATTAGAGCAAGTTGCTTTTCATGCTGGGCTGCTCTTTATAGCATCTGCCATACATTTTTCCTTATAAGAGCTCAATGAGTTGTAAGATGTACATAAAAGAAAAACAAATTCTGAAGCTCACTTAATCCCAAAGTAATCCCAAAGCGGTGGAATCATTGTCTTGATACAGCAGAAATAATAATGTGGTGTTACAAAACAAATTTGTGATTAAGTAAATTTGAATCAGCAAGTTACTACTACTTTGTAGACTTCTTAGGTGAATGAATAAATGTGTATGAAAAACCTACTGAAGACTGTGTACAAGTCATAGCATTTGTTCAGGTAAGTGGTAAAAACTAGGAGAAAAGGGGGTTTCTGTTTTTTTAAACCTAGACCAAGCAAAAAATGATGCCAGGATACTACAATTGAAAGTGCATAATTCAGAAAGCAATATTTACTGATTTGTGGTTGGCTGTTTTTTTCCTCCAATTTTATGTAATGGATTTTTTTTTCACATTTAGGAATGGTACGGGAGAGAAATTAAAAGTGTGTTATCGCTTCGAGAGGGCAACTTGTCAGCGCGAGGTGACGAGGAAGAATACAACAAGCAGGTAATGCGGAGTGTGTGTGTGGGGGGGAAACACGTTTTATTAGCCTGATGTTCTTTCCACTGAGCTGCTGCATTAAGAGGCAGACAGGGCTAAGCGGTCTTTGTGGGGATTTTTTGTTGTGGCAGCTGTAGTGAAATATTGCTTAGAGCCTGAGTGAAGCAGAGAATCTGAGTAAAAAGTACAATTATTTTGATTAAAAAGGGGGAGAAAACTCTAAATGTTTGTGGTGTTTTTTGTTCAGCACAGAAGTTATAATGTGCAAATGGTATTCTTAATGAATGATATTTTAAAAAATGCAGCCGTTGATTTTTGTAGTGTTTTTTACAATTTTGTGCATTTTGACCTTTTCTCAGAAGAAGCAAAAAGATTGCCTATCTAAGTAACAGACAAAAAGACTGACAAGGAATACTTAAATATATTCTGCTATATATCTGCAGTAATGCAGGCTTCTAATCCCTCCTCCTATCTCCATATAAATGATACAGTTCAAGACCATAGCTGTTTTCTTCACTAAAAGCAGTAAAGCTCTTTTAGATGAAATGTCTAAAAACATCTTGTAATAACTTGGAGCATGCTGGCAAGAGTAGTCACTTGTGACTGTGTGAAACCCCCTCAGCTAGTCGATATTGTAATAAGCAAAAATGGTAGCATCACTCCATTATTCAGAAAAGCCAACAGCATGCTTGTCCCTTAGGCTACAGCATTCATTAAGAAAAGCTTACTGGGCTGAAAGCTGGAAACAGATGATAACGGGATATGATTTTCATATTTAATGCATTCCTTGGAAGAGTATGTGTGCTGCAGATTGATAGAAGAATCAACTGCTACTTTACTAAAAGACTTTCTAGTTTGCCCTATAGCTACCGATGGAATCATTCAGCCAAGAAATTAACTTTTTCTCCTTTTACCTGCTTTATATATCTGCTAAGCAGGCTGCCTGGCTGCCAGTAAATGTTATTATGCAGTTAAATGTTTGGTATTTAAGACTCTTATCAGAAAAGAAACAGAGGCCACACTATTTTGTTTTTATAGTAGGAGGAAGGTTTTCGTTTTTCTTTCTTCAGTGCGTTAGCAGTCGTTAATCTGAGTTTACAGGAAGTTTTTCCTATAGATTAAAAAGTTAAAAACCTTGAATTTAGAGCATTCTTTAAAATGTAATATACAAAGCAATGAACCCGAGCAACCTTGACCTATATAAGCAGACCTCCAGCAGTTTGTGAATTAAATTTTTAATTCAGACATGTGAAAAGGTGAGTTTAATTTTGAATACCGGATTCTTTGATTAAAAGCAGTTGGTGTAGGAGATGCTATTTTTAACCTATAGAAAAGTTGTTTCTACATAAATACTAGAACATCAAAAGATCACAGTGACTTAGACTTAAAAAGAAAAAAAAAAATGTTTTGGACAATACAAATACTTGCTGCTTTGTACAGAATTACAATTATAGCTTGTTTGTGAACTTTCTTCCCCATTCCCTTTTTCTCCTTCTTATCTCCCTTCTTAAGTATGAAGGTAAGTTCAACTAGGTTGTGCATCCTTTTGCCTCGTCTATATGCTGTGTCTCAGATCTCCTATAACTCCATGTTTTTCAGCCTGACTGTGTTTATTTCCCACTACCTTCACCTCACTTGAAATCAGCCTAATCTTACATTAGAAATGTGTTGTAGTGCCAGCTTGGATGTCAGCTCACCCTCCTGTGCAGGTGTCAGCGCCAACTGGCTTTGACAGGACGATGCGCTGAGCTTCTATGCAGCATGTGCTCACAAGCATTGCAGACCAAGATGGACAATAAAAGAATGCATTTTCTAGAGGTGCTCAGTATCCCTGTGCTCCTAAAGCACCAATGTGAATATTAAGCACTTCTCTGAGGTGTTGGGTGCGCATACTTTTGGACTCTTGTTTTTTATGGGAACCTTTAATCTTGTAAATCATATACCTGAACTAGAAATCTAATGATCTAGAAAACCATGATTCCTACTTGGAAAGGGCTTGAACACTGTTATTTTGAAGCCCAGTGTAATGGCAGCAACAACACTAAATGTTGTAGCAGAGTTCCTGTATTGAAGAGGTCCTTCTTGGCTGAACGAGCTATGTAATTTGGGGTTCTGAAACCTTTGTGCAGTGAAGTCTGACTTCAACTTTGAAGCATTTTCTTGAAATCCTTGGACGTATGCATCTTGGGAATGACGTATCTGTTAGATGTTGGGGATAGGGTACCTACCAGGAACACTTTTGAGTGGCCAAGCATCCTTCCCTGAACAGGCGTCACAAGGTGACCATAGTGTCTCTAGTTCAACTTCAAACTTCACCTCGCTGGTTTAGGTAATCTGCTGCCAAGCAGAAACACTGCCCTCTTACAAGCCCTAATGGAAGGGACTTTGTTCTCTTCAAAGCACTTTAATAATAATAAAAAAGATTGTTAGTGGAGGAGCAAGTGGGGAGCCTGCATGTATTCCCTCCATTCCACAACCAAAAAGAGGGCTATAAGTGTGCTTTGTGAGAGGGTTCACTTAGCTTCCGTTTGAGTGCCACGAAATTCAGTAACTGATAACTTTGCTGTTTTAGGTAGGTCATCTACAGGTTTCTACTGTTTCATTTCTGGTGGTAAAAGTTGTACCTCAGCCAACCTTATCTGTCATACAGTTGTTCAGAGAATGCAAAGGCGGTGAAGAGATTTTTTTCTTCTGTAAACAAGAAGGAGCTTGTTGGCAATGTACTTCTGCTAAGTGCTATGAAGCACTTGTTGTACCTGATTGAATTGCATTTGTTTTGGAACACTAAACTCGGGAGCTGCTAAATCCATAAAATACTTGTGTTTTAAAGCACCAAGTCCAAGACCCCAAAAGTAATTAGGAGGAACCCAAGAGTAGTGGAGATAGAATAAGTTGTGAACTTGATCTCTGTAGCAAATCTTTACTACTTAAAAATAACTCCGTGGCTTTTTGTTCTGTTTCTTGTTATGTGGAATTTGAACCTTTTAATGAAACGGTCAAAGACTAGACAAGATGCCTTTGTTTCCTTTAAGCTGTGTTTGGCAGCTGACTTTGTGTGGTAGGAAGAGGTCAGCCAACAAGAGAGAAGAGAGGTATGGAGGTGACTGTAAATTGCTTTCTGTGATTTGGGGCTGAAAAGCAAGCCGTGCTTAGTATGAACAAGGGCATTACGGTAACAAATTTTGGCTTTGCATAAACTGTCAGTGACCTTCTGGTGGTGGTAGCCACTCCTTCTAAATTGCTCTCACTGGGTAAGCTTACAAAGAGCAAAAAGCAAGTATTAAAACCCTGGAATGTAGAAGCAGAGTGGTTATGTTGTTGGAAGTGATTTTTATGCAGGTTCAACAGAGTTCTTGGATGAAAGTGTCATTTGAAATATTTCCACTTGGCGCCCAAAGTTCTCTTGTGGAAAATACAATTTCATCTGCTTGGTGTTAGCTCAGTAGTTCTTCCTGTTTGGTGTGGATTAAATGGGGGAAAGAACAGAAGACAATGAATAAAAAGATTTTCCTTACTCTTCCTTGCTTTGTTAACATACCGTGAGTGAAGCTGGATATATAGACAAGTGAAGACAGATGTAGGTTTCAGATTCTCTGGGGACTCCTCCCTATCCTGCTGCATTCTTGAAGACCCATCTGTGCCATGCTGTATGTCCAGGAACTTCTATTGCTAGTGCTGCTTGGAGAAGGATGCCCCTTGATGCAGACTTTGGTCTCACTGCTGGTGGTATTGCTGCATCAGACAGAAGTGAAAAACAAACAGAAAAGTTCTAAGATGTCCTGAATGTTAAAGCTTGGCTTGGCCAATGAGGATTGTTGGTAGTGGTGCCTCTCTGTGAGGCTGGGGCTGGCCAGCTGCCATGGCTGCATTCAAGGGACTGGTGTATTCTGGAGGATGCCTTGGAGCCACATCTCCCATTGTCATGTTTGCATAGTTGCGTATAACACTGGTGTTGTAGAGGTGGCTTCTTGTTGCTTTCACTCCCCAGCAGGACAGGGAGCATCTCCAGAGCTGGGCCGCTGGGAAGGACAGCCCCCAGCATCACAAGTGCTGGCATGCCATCTCAGGGAGGGGGGTGATCACTGGGATGTTTGGGCATGTGGCTTTCACGAGCACTTGAGAACAAGAGGAAATGGGTAGTGGGGTTTCTAGCTTTATGGGATTTTTCTTTAAACCAAAGGAAGAGGTGGTTGCCAGGACATGAAGCTGTTGTAATGGCTAGGAGCTGTGTCTGAGGTGGGATTTCAGCAGCAGCTCTATGGCAGTTCCAACAGAAAGGCGCATGAAGTGCCAACTTGCTGGCAGCTGAAACTGTGTCTACAGTGTGGGAGATGACAGACTCATCAGCTTATGTTAGCATCATCTATCTTTAAGAATTATTTTTCTGCAAATACTTTTTCTGGGTGTCATATGCTTAATTTCAGATGTGGTGAGGTAACGAATGCCGGTATTGGGCATGGGGGGCTTCACCTTTGCTGGTTGTAGCATTTTGCACAAATAAGCTTGTCTACTCCTTCTGTTTCTTTTAAAGCAAATGGACAAAAAAGTGTTTTCTGTGTATCAAAGCAATAGTATAGAAAATCCTTGTGTGACATTTTTTTCTCCAGGAAACCGCTCTGCAGTCCTTGAGAAACTCCAGGTACATAATGCTGCCTGCTTGTTTCCTTAAGCCATCTTCCTCCTATGTCTTCCAGAATCCGTGGGTTGTGAGACAGACAGGAATTCACTCCGGGACAGCCATGTCAAGAGGCTTATATCACCCAGCAACAATCTTTATGGGCCGCCACACGTCAGCTGCCTGGAGCATGCAGCAGAAAGCCCCCCAGGCTGCTGAGAGCTGCTCAGTGCCCAAGCCCTGCTCCCACAGACAGGCAGTGCCGAGCAGTGACAAGACAGACAGATGCCTCCCGCGAGTGGGCAGTGACATGCCATGTACAAATAAACCTGACAAACAAGATGGGAAGGCAGATGCCCTGGTGCGGGAGAAAATGCCCATCACATCCAGGGTGGCATTGGCAGAGAGCAGCATGCACAGCAGCCTTACTAATTTCACAGAATACAGGAATCCTGCTGAATACCGCTTGCTGTCACCCAGCAGAGTAAGTGTGGAGAGCAGGATGGCTGACTTAAACAGTGACACCTCAGTGGAGCAGGAGGAGGAGGAGGTGGCCTGTGAGCACCTGGTAGCAAGTGCAGAAGACTACAAGCAGCCCATCCCTGTGGCATTTCTTGCTGAGCCCAGCATCTCAGAGGAAGACCAGGAAAGCATCCCAGGTATGATGGAGCTTCTGCCTGACTATGCTGGAGCACGTGTATCCCAAACAGATGCCCCAGGCTGCTGTTTTTTTCCTACACTTCTTGTATTCTGCTTGAAGTATAGTGTTAGTCTCACTTATTTTTTTTTTTTTTCCTTTTGGCTGTATTTCCTCGCAGGCCATTCATTACAGGCTCACTGGGTGCTGAAGCTGCTCAGTTTTTCACTTTTCAGCTGGGGTATTCTGATGCAAGACAGCTCTATGCTTCTGCTGTGGTTTGCTTACCTCTGTTGGCAGAGCGGCTGTTGATCATCTCCTGCTCCATCCCTCAGAGTTTTTGCTTCTTTCTGCTCTTCACCGTGAGCAGACAAAAGGGAGGAGAAGGATGTGCAAGGCCACAACCGAGAGCAAGCAGCTGTACTGGGCTTTCTGCACCAGTGCAAGACCTTCTACAGTCACTTTCAGTGGCTCCTATGAGGCTGCTTTGTCCTGGCAGCCTGCTTAAGATGGATCTCAAAGTTTAGAGGGGTCCTGCTGGATGCTGTCTGCTCAGCTGGATGATTCTTCTGTAAAATAAAGCCTCCTCATCCATCTGTGGCATGCTGTTCTTCTAGCAGATGTGAGACTTGCTCAAGTCTAACCTGAGAACTAGGTGATGGCACTTCTATTAGAAAGCGAAGACTTTGTCTCTGATGTGACCACAGTTGGCTTGAAGTAGTTTGAGCCTCACTTTAAGAGTTTTAATGTCAACTTATTTCACTGGCAGCATAGGTGACTTCTCTTTCAGGTTGATTTCCTTCGCCTTCAAATGCTTGTGCAGAATAGCTCATCCACTTCTGAAAATGAGATTTGGAAATGTAGATCAAGAACCATCATTTCTATGAATGAAGCTGAATTAACTATTACTTGTTCTGCCTTGTTTCATGCTTTCTTGAGAGATGTGATGCAGGTTCTCCAGCTGGGATGTTATCTCACAGGGATGAAAGACTGTGCTTCCTCTTGAAGGCTGCTTCCCAAATTCTTACCTTTTGCTTGGCTTCTTTTTTTGCAGTTAGCTAACAGACCTGTTCTCGAAGTTGCGGTGACAAAGATTTGTCGCCCAGTAACAGTTTTTTCAATTTTTAAGACCTGGCAGAAATGCCATGCTCTGCCAGTTAACATAGTGATTTTTGATGTAAACTAGTTTTCCAAGCTGTATAAGAATAGCTAAAATGGAGCTTTTTAATGGAAATTGTTGGCAACCCTAGTGATGAAGGGACTGCTGCTCTCCTGTAATGATCGTGGCTTTCTGTATGGATGAAAGCTGGCATCCCCGTCTTCTGATAATCTTCTGTACTACTTGCTTTTTCTCTCCCTCCCTATTGCTTTTTCTTTCCCAAAGAAATCTATTCACCTCTGATTTTCTTTCACCTGGCACACTTCCACTTCTGCATTGCTGTGAGAGGCTGTCCATGCTGTAGCTGGGGGGGACCGGTGGCCCCTGGGCTCTGCTGGCAGCTCTGTGCTGCCCAAAGGACGGTGCAAGGGGTCAGTGGTGTGTGGCTGGAAGAGCTGGAAGAGTGGTGTGTGGCTCCTTTCATTTCTGCAGTGGGGTACCTCTGCCTTCAGAGAAACCGTGCAGCTGGGTTTGAAATTAAAATGGGCATTTTGTCACAGCACGGTAATCCCTTTGGGCTGCTCACAGGGCTCGCTGGGTCTGCTGCCAAGCGCACATTACAGAGCGAGCAGGCTGATGTCAGCCAGGTTTGAATTTGTACAGCATAGTCTTTCAGCTCCTGAAAGTTGGCCCTTTGTGCTGCAAGTGAGGGGAGCAGAAGACGCTTGGCTCCACTCTACATAGCAGGAGCAACGTGTGCCAGGCTTTGTGCAAGGAGAGGAGGTCCTGGCGCCGGCTGCTGTTTGTCACAGCCCTCCATAATTTGGGCCTGAGCTGAGCAGAATGCTGGATGCTGTACCATAAGCAGCTGCATGAATACTGCTTAACTCAAACCCACGGTGAATTTTATGGAAAACTGGGTATTTCTGTGACAATGCTAATTTATTCCAGCAATTGTTGGTCCATTCAGTTTTGGTGTTTTTTAAAAAGTAGGTGTTTTCTTTTTTTTTTTTCTTGGCACATGGTTCAGCCCTGTATTCTCCCTCTTTAGAAAAGGTAATTAATGTGCTGAATTTAAGAGCCTCTGGGCCGGCATTTCTTTTGCAAGTTTTTTTTTTTTTTAAAAAAAAAAACAAAAAAAAAAACTGAAAGAAGCCTCTTCAGGTGCATTTTTCTCCCCATAAGAAAAGCTTTTTTGAAGCTTTCTCAATAAAAGCTTTTTCAAGCTTCTTTTTTAATTTCTTCTCCAGATGCAGTTTGGAGAGGTAGATGGTCTTCATGGCAGGGTTCCTTTTGGCTGGTGCTGGGCATCTCTCCCACCTGCTTCCAGTTGCAAATCTAAGCCGGGAGTGCAGCCAGGGCCTCCCCAAACTCCCCCTTGCGAGGGAAGCGTAGAAGGACATGGGATGTGGGGAGAGGACACAGAAAGCCTGACAGTGAAGCAAAGGCAAGAGGGGTGCTTGCGCATGCCTACAAATGAGTTTGGAGAATGCACCAAGTGGCTCATCCTGGCTTAATCCCATGCACCATGATTCATTCCTTGGTCCTGCTAATGTTTTGGGAGTAATTTTTTGTGGTGGTTATTGTTCTACAGGACCCCAGGATGGCCTGAGTAATGGGCAACCATCAAAGACAGTGAGTGTGGACAGCAGCAGCAAGCCCCTGGTGTGTCCAGGTGAGGGGATGCTGATGCCAGCAGGGAGTAGGACATGGGCTGGAGGCACCCACCCTGCAGAAGTATCCTCTCCAGAGCCATCTAGCCCCTGCACAGCAGAAGAGGAGCCCCTGGGCAGCCTGGCACCAGATGGGTATGTCCTTGCAATCCCCAGCCCGGCGGGGCAGTACCTGTCACAGAGGTGTCCTCAGGTGTCTTTCCAAGCTACACAGGAGCCATGAGCTGGCATTGCTGTGTCTTGTGCCTTGAAGGCAGTAATCACTCTTTACGTGCTGCTTTTCCTGACCACAACAGAAATAGTGAAAGCTTTGCTACCAGTTCATGTACCTCCCTCCCCTTGTGTTCCCCACTTGTATGCCACTGGTGCTGGGCTTCCTTACCTTTGGGCTGGCCCTGCTTGTATGTGACATGCGCCCAGCTGAAACGGCTGTAGTGGTGCAGGGCTCGCTAGGAGGCCTGTAGGCTGAATGAGGAGTGGTGGCTGTGGGCAGGGGAGAGAACACATACAGAGGAAAACAGCATGCTCACCCATGGAGGGTGAGGAAATACTTTTTTTGCAGTGCTTTTTTCCTTGTTTGTTTGTATCTTCTTGATCTGTTTAGCACATCTGTTCTTCCTGTATCCATGTTCACATTGTATTAGGTGCTGATTTCAGTATCAGTCTGTTTTTTAATAGATGCCCGTTGAGCAGAAGCTAATGGGCACCAATATACACTTGTGTAACTTCACCATTTCACATTTGCATCAGACTGTTGCTTGCTATAGAAACATCATCTAATTTACATCTAAATAGCTTTTACTCAGTTTTTCTTTTGTATAACACCTGTTAATCATAACACTTTGCAGGGAAGTTGCATAGAGTGCTTGCCTTTGCTGGAGAAGTCATAGCTGAGCGGTGGTAATTTAACCTTTTGTTCTCTCTCTGTAGATGCTAGCGATGCCTAGTTGTTCATGAACTGATGAAAATATTATGCAATGCTCTTGAAGCCCGGCTAAATTATAAGAAAGGTTTCACTGTTTGCGTTATCTCTGGAGCATGACTAAAACCAGAATGTGAATGTTTCCTCTCACATTATACTGTGCTGAATACCTGTTTCTCAAGGCCATGCAAGTGTGATCTCTACTGCTGTGTGTTACTGCAGAAGAGATACAAATTTTAATTTGTCTTACCTGAAAACTAACATGCAGATAATTTCAGAAATGGCAGGCATGTAAGATGCTGTGGAGCGATACGTAGCCTCTACATTATTGAATTGATAACCAATTGCTTTTAAAGTCTATCTCCAGCATACTTGAAATTTGGTGCACGTTCCTGAGTCCTGCAAAATAATTCATGAGCTGAAAGTCTTGGAGAAAACTTTCCCAGTAATTAGCAGGTGAAGTTCAATTACACAAATAACAAACTATGCAGATAGTTTTGAGGTCATTGCTCACTCAACAGGCAAAATTCTTGTTTCAAGACAGGAAGTCCCAAGTTTTAGTGTTTTGGGGAAATTTCCTTTCTTTCCTTACTTTAGAGGCATTGTTTTAACAAGCTCTTTTCAGCCTGCCTTTTCTAGCTGGAAAAACAGCAATCTCGTGATCATGCTGTCAGATGGCTAATGCTGTCAGGTGGCCAAGGAGAGGTGATGCTGCTGGGAGGGGTCTCCTAGGGCAGTCTCAGAGACTGGGTTACAGCCCATAGTGGGGTGATGCGACTGCTGTCATAGTCACTGAGGATGGGAGTTCTGCCAAATCATGGCTGTGTTGGGGTGCTGCGGGGCAGGTGTGCTGACTGGAGGCTGCATTCATGACTCTCCCAGCTGGTGCCTTCTGCTCCAGCCCATGGTGCCTGGCAGGCACTAGCCCTATGGGGGACTTGCTGGGGCCACCCCCAACTCTCCCTGTGGTGGGCACTTACCCCGCTGCCTCCATGTCCTTTTGGCATTCCTCAGGGCACCCAGTGCTTTATTCAAGGGCTTAAAAATGGGGAGCAGGAGAGGGGAAAGGGTCTCTGAGAATTAGTGTGTGGAAAGATGATGACTATTTTAAGGCTGGTGTTGAAGGGGTGGAAAAAGGCAGAGCTTATGCCTGTGCTGCTTCAGCTGCATTGAAGAGGACTTAGCACAGATGGATTGTGCATTACAAAATGTAACACATAATTCAAGCTGTCAGCTTAATCAGACTGTTTCCAGGAAGCAACCTGTAAAAGAGAAGGACCTCTTGTTTGCTGACCTCTGATCCGTAGCCTGCTGCAGATTGTCATACATTTTGTTTTTTCTTTATGTTGGTGTCCCTTCCTTCCCCTTCCCTTTTTATTATTGTATCCCTCTCGAGTGGCACCCTGGAAGGACCACCCAGGGGGAGGGAGACAATAGGAAACGAGCCGGCTGCTGAAATACAGGTTTTGTAAGACTTTGGGGGGAAGAAAAAGCACTGTTTAACTGCATATGCTATCTCCCCGGTATTGTTTTGCTGATCAAATGTCTAAGAAACTCCATGCAATGCAGGGCAGCTCCTACTCAAATGCTCGCTGTTGCCAAACAGTCTGATGGAAAACAAAACTTTGGTATATCTTAGCATAATTACAAACATAACGTGAGCTGTGGCGCAAAGTGTTTTTCAGTTGATAAAGCAAGGTTGGCTGTGTGAATATCAGCTTCCCCGCAAAAGCCCGGGTGTGTGGACGGGCCCTGTGGGCTGGTGGAGACCTGGGCTGGAAAGTGCCACACAAAGCGGGCAGCCTGACTGCAGGGTGAGCAGCCACTGCACCCCTAAAGGCTTTGGGTATTTTGTTTCAGGGTGAGGAGACCTGATTCTGACCCAGCGCCTCGGCGCTGCTGTCCTGGGCAGAGAATGGGAGTGCTACTGAAAATGCAGGGAGGAAGAAGCTGGCATCTGGCCATCTAAGGAAAATAGTGGAGTTTTAGGAAAACAGAGAATATTTCCCAAGGTGGCATGCTGCCTCTCCCAGTTTTGTGTGCTCATGCGCTTTTTTGCAATGCATCAAAGAAAACTTACCGCCTTTTGCAGCCCTGCTTTGCAGATTGTGCCTGTGAAATAAATCCTTGTTTACATGAGGGAGAGTGTCCCCTTAAAGTGGCTAATAATGCTTTGCTGGGGTTGAGAATAACAACTAGAAAAATCCTTTCTTTGAGGTAAAGGAGGAAAAAGAGTCACCAAACCCCTTATGTTAACAAAAGTGGGACCAGATAACCCAGGCTGTCACTCGATGGCAATGGGCTCCTAACTTCAAGAGCTGGGAGGAGCTTTGTGGTTTTACTTAAAATTAAATGTCAGCTTCCTTAAGCCAGGATTTTCATTAACACTTAATTGTTGGAGGATTTCTGGGGAGTTATGAGGAAAGGTTTACAGGAGTTGGCCACGCAGCCCACCATTAGGAATGGGTTTCAGTATCACAATTGCTTTGGCCACAGCAGATGCAGAGATGCCTGGCCAAGGTGCTGTTTCAGCTTTACCCATCATGATGTTTCTACCCTCACAGTTTGCCTAACCAAACTCTTGCAAAGACCTGGTCATGGGCACACTGCTTTTGGCTGTCCCACTGGTTATCCTATTAGCCAAGGGCTGTATGACAGGCCTTGCATCCACCCCTCTTCTGGCTGTCTCTCTGGTCTTCACATAAGTATCTCACATCACAACTGCTTTATCTTGCAGCTTTTGTAGTCAGGCCAGCAGCCTGAAAGAAGAAGACCTTAAAGCTGGAGAAACAGCTGTCTGTCATCAGCCGAAGGTGTTGCTGCAGAGCCTGTGGGGTGGCCACCCCCTCCCTGGGAACATACCGTGTGCTGCGCATGGGGCTGTGGAGCAGAGCAGGTATGTGGGGACCAGCCTGCCCTGGGGGACTGGCATCCTCTTTTCCGATCTCTTCTTTCCTGTGTGTGTGCCTCAAGGACAAATGAGAGGTGATTTTTAATGTCTCTTTAGTGCAGCAATGACAACATTTTCCATTCTTTGTTACTTACCTTCTGCCTAGTCCCGTGTTAAGCAATGCTAGAGTGTTGGCAGGATCAGACACCTCTTAGCACTGAGGAGGGCTCTGTAACTGCCTAGCATTCCTTCCAGAGCAGATGTGCCTTAGAGTTCTGTTATTTTTCCTGATGGCTGCCTTTTCGTGACCCGGCTTGTCACAGTCCGTCCAAGTCAAAAGTGACTTATTTGCTTTTGATGCTTTTACAAGCAAAAATAAGGAAGTGAGTGCTGTGAGTTAAGGGCAAAAGGGGCTGCACGTTTTCCTACTGCATACTGATCTGCCTCTCCAGCCCCAAGCAAGCAAACAGGCAGAGTGGCTCCTGTCTGAGCACCACAGGCTCTGAGCCTTGCCTTTGGTTGTGTTCCCTAGGCTGGACCTGCCACGGGATGTGGATGTACTGCAGGCTCCCCTGAGCAGCCCCACAGCGCACTGCTCTTTGCTCAAAGAAGAGGTGGCAGCGACGTTTGAAAACCTGCTGGTTTCGGAGAAGGAAGCATCAGATGACCAGGTTGGTTTTGGTGTCTGTTCGGCTCAGGTCACTTGCAGCTGCTGCTCAGAGTTGGGCTGCACTGACCTCCCTAATGGCTCTGTTTGGTAGAGAAAATTCCCGCAGCTCAGCATCGCTTGTAGCACGTTGCACATCTGTGATAGCACATGCTGGGGTTTTCCAGTGCGCTTGGCAAGTTCGGTAAACGCTCACTCTTTTCCGTGGGATTGTTAAAGAGGGAATCATACAATGGTGCAGTGATTAGTGGGTGTTCCCCCAGTGTGCTGGTTTATTGTAGGCAGAGTGAAACAGAGAAACTGCTAAAACAGGTATTTCTTCAGCAGCAGGAGAACATCCTGCCCTTTATTATAACTCACGCGATATATTTGACTTTTTCCTGTCTTTCTGTGTTTGGAAGAGAAACCTGAATTTCACAGAAAATGAGGTACTGGAGGCCACGGGGCCACTGAAGAACAGAGTAACCACAAAATGCCTGACCAGAAGTTGTTGTTTCTCAGGATCTCTGTCCCCTTTAGCATGCTTTCTTCTAGTTGACAGCTGTCAACATGGGCATTTTAATGTCCTGTAAGAACAACATAATATCTGAATCAGCAGTGCCGAGAGACTAAATAGCACCGTTAAAGTGCAGCAGGCCCTGCCTGTGCCTCTAACACTACCCAGTACCTGGGTCCTGGGGAAGGACGAGCAATTAGTGCTCCTTTATCAGCCCTTGAAATTGCTATAAAGTGGGTAAGGAAAGAACAGACTTCCTGTGTGTCTCAGGACACAGGAGTAGGTACAACGTATGGCCCTGTGAAGCAAGCAGCCCTCTGAGGTCTTCAGAGGTGCCTGCTCTACCCTTGAGATCTGTTATTGATTTTAAAGAAGCTAAAGAAGCTCATGCTTGCTGTGACGCAAGTTTATCCCAAGGCTTAATCGTCTTTCTCTGTGACTTAATAGCTTTTTATCAAGCATTATAGTATTTTTTTTTTCCTTTTTAAAGAGACAAACTGAATTGTGTCTTGTATGATAAATATGGAGAGGATTTTACAGATAGCAGCATGTTTGTCCTTTTTAAACTTTAACGTGAAAGATTATAAGCAAATTCTACAAATTTTGTAGGAGTTACTTTTCCATATGTACAAATGACAGGGAAAGAAAGGACAAGTGTATACACACACATATATATGCATGTATGAACATACATGTAATACCACCAGAGCAAAAATATTTGTTAAAGTTCTTTCCCCTCTAATTTGTAATGAGAAATTAAAAAGCAGTTTATGCTGTATTTTGGTTTTAATATTTGATAGGAATAATGATAATGTAATGTTTTGGTTAATTATACGTTTTCAATGATAGCCAAGGTAAATTCTTTTTCTGTCTGTGGATTGTATTCTGCCTTAAAATATTCAGCCTATTAAAAAAGACAAAGAAGGAATGTGTCCTTGCACTGGTGGCAGATAAATACTGTACGTAAATCTCCAATTGTATATAAAAACTTGTACTAAGTCAAATCTCAGTAACACTGGCTTTATGGGTGGATATAAGCAGTAACAATCTGCTTATTGCTACTTTTTACTATGACCTACATATATGCATTTAACACTTATTTTTCCATTTAAAAGAATCCATTCACTTAAATGTAATCCCAGGATTTATTTTACCCTTTGAAACACCTGACTTCCAAGCAGGCTGCACAGAACAGTAGCAATATAAATTACTATATATATATTTATCTTATAATATATTTGTTAATATATTCCTGTGCAGGAACAGTTGCTTTACCATGAGGATGTACGTAATGTAGTTGTAAACTCATTAGCCATCTGTACTTGGGGATCTTAAATCATTTGTGACTTCAAAGCTTGAATTTTGGGTGAGTCTGGCTCATGTGGGACAGCCACAGCGAGCTGGCTTCCTTGGAGTTCTTCCAGAGAAATTAGCAGAGACATGCTGCTAAATGGCAGTGAATTCCCATGGTAAAGACTTTCCCCTCCTACCAATAATTGAAGACTTTCATTATATTTAGAAAAGCAGACATAAAATTCCTGGTTTTTTTTTCTGTTGAAGTAGCAGTTTGCTTTCCTTGTTTTTGTATGGAGTCTTCCCATATGTAAGTTCAGTAAGGGGAAAAAAAAAGCAAAACAATATATTCATTAAAGTTATTTGCTAGAGACTCGAAGTTGCCATTCAGGGCTCCCAAATAAATATGGGATTATTGAAGAATGGAGGGGGTGAAATTTTCTTGAGAGTCCAAAATGGTTTTGGACTTAAAATCACTCCAATCTCTCAGGTAAGCATGGATAAATAAAGTTACAAAAGTTAAAAAAGTAGACTTGTAGAGTCAAATACATGCTTTGTGACACAAAATAAAAACAAAATGTCCTACAAAAAAAAAAAAAAGACATGAAAGATGCCCCCAAAGTCTTTGCTGCTCCTTGTGGAATAATAAATGCCAGAAAGAATGTTTTCATCTGCTCTTAGAGTCTGATAAAGCAATAGACTTGGATGACAGCTGAAGAAATACCTTTTTTTTTTTTTTTTTTTTAAAGCTAGCTTTTAACTTGGCTATATTTACACTAAATTCAGCTCCCTTTAAAGACATCTGCTTCCCACCTAATTTTTTCATCATCGAAAGTAATGTTTAATTAACAGACGTCAAAATAGTGCTGCTACAGGGATCTGCATGTGCAGACAGGAGAGAATAAACTTGATAAACGTGTAGTGATGATACAGACTGAATTCTGAATTGAGCCCAAAGGAAGCCAATGATGGATCGGGTTCTTTGGCTTCAGATTCACTTACCTTGGTGATGTTTTATTGTAGCTATTGCTGACAATATGCGTTAATTTGCCTTATTGCTGTGCCTGAAATGGAGAATAAAAGACTTTTTTTCATTCTATTGCTGTTGTAGTGTGTGCCATCCACCCTTACATTTTGCTTACAGTGAATGCATAAGGCACAAAATAAGGACAGTTTCCAGAAAACACAGCAGTTAAAAGAATAATTCAAAGTTTGTGTTACTTGAAGGCAGAATGCAATTGCTGGGCTAGCACTGATTTAACTCAGGTAATTCAACATCTAACAGAAATACCCTGGAAACAGATTACTCTGTGAAGTATAGATTAGCCTAAATGTATGTTGGAAAATGCTGCTGCTCGAGACTCAGGATAATAGGGCTGCGGTTATTTTTATTTTTTTTAACACTGCAGGCTCCACCGCTGTTGAGAGAGGTCCTTCTAGGAGAAGAGTGTGGAGATGGGTCATCTATTCAGAGTAATGAATCATCTTACAGCTTGCCATCGATCCCAAATGACAGTGGGGAAATAAAGCAGGCAAAACACTCTCCCCGGCTTGATGCCACAGGAAAGCAAGGTAACAATTGCCAAAAGGTCTGCCTGTGTGCTCCAAGTTACCGCTGTACTCTGCTGCAAGGTACAAATGTGTTTTCCATCCAAATCTGCCGGGGATGGTTACAGCTGCTGGCAAATTAATATATTTGTAATGAACTTCCAGTGATTTTTTTTTTCCTAAACATCTCAATGTTGTTTGTCACTCTTATTACTTTTTAAAATGAATGCTATGTGTTGTGACTGTTTTATTTCTGTAGAAGATCAGATGTTGTGGTAATTATTGAAACAGGATCTATATGCATATATGTATTTTAAAAATGTTTTAGAAATAATGTGATAGTTTAGCTGTGTTTTATTAGGAAGCCGAACTACAGAACATATTTTCCAAAGTAAGAGTGTTGATGCTAAGAAAGATGTGCGGTGCCATTTCAGAGCTTAAAAGGTGGATGTTACTGAAAATCCAGTTAATTTCTTTAGATAAGGAAGTAATAGATTAGTCCAGTGTAATAACTTGCTCAGCCTGCTCTCATAGCATCCCTTACATCAAAGTTCAGAAGAGACAGGCAATTAAGTTGCAATGCTCTTTACACAGCAAATGCAAACAAACTGATTTAGGCCTTCTAAATCCATGCCACTTTTATCTGTGGAGGAGATGGGGACTTTGATTTTTAAACTAATTTTCAGTGGTTGGTATGATCTATGTTGTTGCTGTCGGGCTGCTGGACAAGATCGCAGAATTACTGTTGGCTGTTTGTTTCTGAAATCCCATTGGGTCTTAAATAATTTAAGACATTTGGTTAGCTTTTCCTTTTTCTCTGGGAGCTACAGAGACACAGCAGCGCTGTATTCGCATAAAGTTCACAGTAGGTGCCTCTTTTAAGAACAGTAATGGATAGTTTAGATCAATAAACAAGAGATAACAAAAGTGAGAAATTAAAGGGAGTAGGGCTTAAAAGAAAACAAACCAGTCTGATCGCCACCACTTTGAAATGTGTTTCATTATGGTGTGTTCACATACAGAAGTCACAAGCTGGTGTGAAGATGAGAGCCAGGAAGAAAGCGTGATAAAAAAGATTCCTATTACAGGTAAAAGTAATGGCTGCATATTAACCTCAAATGCAGTATTCAACTTTATTATATAATCAAAACATGGCATTTTAGGGGCTTGGGTCCACTAATAGTGAGTAAATTCAGCTACTACATACCGAGCACAAAGATTAAATGCAAGATCATAAAGTACAATCTCATGTTAATGTAAACCAAGATGGAAAATAACAGTGCCTATTTAATTCCTTGTAATCATGTTACACATTTAAACCATGTGAATATCCCGTCATTTAGCCTTTCAGGTCCTAGTATCAGTGTTACAAAGGTCAGTCTCCGTGGGGAAGATCCAGTAATTATATGGCAAACTACAGATGTTTCTGATTTGATTCTTTTCTTTTCTCTAGTAATTGAATGTGTATCATTAGAATAAGCGTGGGGAAAAATCGCGCTAGATGGGAAGCTGTGCTTTTGCCTCTGTTACAAAAGCTGCCTGATAACACCAAATTTTTAGCAATAAGGTTTTATCAAACCGTGTTCAGATCTCCCTGCAGCAGATGCATTAGACTTGCTTAGGATCCTGTGATGCTGTTGCTTTTCAGTTGTGAAGTATCAATAACGCATTAGTATTCAGGGCAGAGCTCTTCGCAATAAATCTCAATTTTCTTTTGCCTGATTTTGCAAAGTGGTGGGCTGCTTTGTTATAAATTTTGATGTTTGGCTAAATATTTATTTATGCAAGTGTGTACTCTGACAAAAAGGTGCGAGGGCATCTGTTGCATTTGCTGTTCTTGTCTGCTCTTTTATGGCTTAAAAATAGCCTGTCTTTTTGAGTGCAATTCATTTCTCTATAGAGGTTTTCCTCTGCTTTTTGAGCCTAATTTGCAGCTGAAATATAAAAATTTGCTTTTGTATTCCTGAATTATACTGCTGCAATAGTATTCCTATGTTAGCCACATAAGTTAGATTTTTGAGGTTTTGAGAGTAGAATGCTTTACTTTTTCCTGCTGCTTAAAATGTCCTTCACTTGCACATGGCGATGTATTTCAGAATGTAAGCTGCACTGTTTTTTTTTCAGATGAATTAAAAGCACACAAATTACAAGCCACTTAAATGTTTTTCATGAAATAAATCACACTTGTCATTTGAAAATTCATCTAAAATTTTGCAGATTTTGTGATAGGTTTAATTTTCTTTGTAACTTAAAAGGATTCAGATCCGAGGATTGCAGTTCAAGCATCATACTCTGTAGACAGTGCTGACTAGAATGATGTAAAGAATGGTGGCTTCCTCCAACTAATGACATCACAGATTTTCTTAATTTGTTCTTTTTTTCTAAAGAGAATGCAAGCTCTTTAATGTCTGTAGTTCCCAAGGCTTCTAGTTTGCTTCTCACCCATGCTGGACTTTAGAATATATCAGGACTCTTTTGCTATGAAGCCTGGCAGATTTTGCATACAAACGTGTCAGGGAGTTGTCTGTTGCAGTTTTCCTGCTGGGGAACTGGATGGTGTACTGGCTCCTGGTCTGGGTTGCAGCTAGTCAAAAGCTGAACTGCATGGACATCCCCTCTCCCTTACCTCTCCCATAGCTTTCTCACCAAATGGACCTGCAAATAATAATGCTTCCCATTTGTAAAAATGCTGAGAAAATCATACTTCAGATTAGAACACCAAGAACAGTAACTTAAAGCAGATTCAGAAGGAAGGGATTTTTATTTACTACTGTTGTCACAGCATGTTTGCAGTGGCCTGTGTTCTCATTGTGTCTAAGGGTGAGGCTTTTCATATCTCACTTGAAAGCAAGGTCCTTTCAGCTGCGATTCATCTTCAGTTCGTGATCTTCTCCAGGCTTCTCATTCTCTTCTGGCTCCTTGCTCTTTCAGCCTGTCAACTTTCTGCTTTTTGTTCATCATTACGTGCTGCAGACTAGCCCTAGAGCACTGAAATTGTTCAGTGCCCAAAGTAGAGGCAGTATCTCTGCACCTTGCTTTTTGGGCTTAAGTGACTTTTTTGAGGGTTTGGTTTTCTCCTTTTAGATAGGCTGATATTTAATGTCATTTAAATACATGACTGTTTTGTTGTACAATTATTTTCTAAGCTTACTGGTTACATTTTTTTCCCAGTACCTACTGCATTCTTTAATGGCTTTAAGTTTGGATTTAAACATTGGAAGCATTGAGGCTTTGGGGTTTTGATGGACTTCATTGTGAGAGCTGAGTGGATGTACTTCCAAAGGGAAGGAGCAGTTGTGGAGACCAGTGAGCACCTCTCAGGTGTCACTGGTGGGCAGCTCAGATGGGGAATCCTCTGCCTTCATGTGTGCTGTATCTGTTCTGGAGATCTTGCTTCTCTTCATCTCACTAGCACTTCTCTCAAAAGTAGACTTCTTTTTCTCCTGTCTTGTTTTTTCATTCAAGGCCGTGGCCAGAGCAGTAGCACCAGCGTGCCGCTGGTCCGGCACTGGGATACATGCTGTGAGTCTGGCTGTGCTGCAGTTGCTGCTAGCCTTACTTGACTGAAGGGCGGCTGAAGTTATGGAAGTGGCCCTTGACCTGTCCTGGTCTTTCATATGAGTATCTCTTGATATGCATGTTAGACACAAGAGCTACTTCCTTTACATTTGAGTAATCCTAGAGATAGGAGAAAAAAAAATAAACTGGAGGAAGCTGAGAGACTGGTATTCTCATTAGGGAAATGGGCAGCTGCCTGTGATAGGAAAGCTGCAGGGCCGTGTGTGACTTGGCTCAGCAGGAGCATCTCCTTGTCCAGAAAGGACAGGCAGGTGCTGGCTGGGAAGGTGCTAGGGTGTGAGGAGGGAGCGGGCACCTTGGGTCCTCTGGTGCATCGCCAGCAGAAACAAAAGGATTTTAATCCCTGTTTCTGACAACAAAATGCTTTACCGGCTCTGCAGCACTCAGGCCATCCCATGCCTTTGGTGTGAGCTTCCAAAGTCTCTGTTTCAGAAGAAAGCACTACACAAAGTTCTCTGCCTGGCTGGCCCAGCAGTGCTGGGTGGTGTCTCTCCTCTTTTCTTCTATTCCCATGTGAAGTCTGCTGGCACCTTGCAGAAGGCTGTGTTGTGCTAACTGAGCTTAAAAGACTTATTTTGTGTAAGGTACCACTCAGCTTAAGTAAGGCTATTGGTATCACCCACAGAGGGGAGAGATTTTATTAATAGCAACCTCAGTTTCACAAGGTTCTTTGAGGATAGAGGAGTATATGTGGGTTCATTCTAGTTCGGTTCATTCTAGTTCTCTTCCTGGATGCTTTGTTTTTTTATCTTGGGAAGACATGTAGAAGAAATTAAGTGTTCAACTTTTTTGCTATTTCTGAAATAGGTGAATAATGGGAGATTAAAAAAAAAAAGATAATTTTTTTTTGGTTTTGCGGATGACTTTAAAAGTCTGTGAGTAGGAAACCGCTGGTTTTATTGAAGGGGCAGGCTTGTTAAATCTTTAACAAAAACAGATTGTCTCCATACCCTTCACTTATGTCTTTGATTTAAATAGATGCTATAGTTAAAAGCATTCAAATAAAAATGGCATTACTTCTCTACTCATCAGGTTTTCATGATGCCTTGGATGTCATGTTCTATCTTCTTTTCAGGTAGAAAATCTCACTTAGAAACAAGGAGGAAAAACCCTCATAGATCTTTTTTTTTTTAAGACCTTTATATAGTGTAAAGAGCTATGAAAGGGCACAAATCCAATTCTGTTTTCCTTTTTAGGTCACCTTTAATGAGCCAATAATCCTGCCAACACTTTTCCTATGCCCAAGCATCCTTCCTACTTTGAGCTTGAAGTTAAAAGGTTCCCGAGGTTCTACTCGGAGTGTGCTAATAAAGGCATTAATAAGTCTACCCTACTTTTTGCTTTATTTGATATCAATCCACTAGAAACTACTGTTTGGGGGTGGGAGGGAAGGTAACCTGTACATGATTAATAACTGTTGGTTTGTTGTGATCTGACACAAGTATACTGGGACAATGTAAAATTGCACATTTTGTTTAAATTAGTTCAAGTTGCATTCTCCAGTGGGTGATTTTTACATTGCTTAACATGAAGAAGTTTTGGAAAGACATCCAAGTCCTTTTTCAGTTGTGAATTCAGTGTGAAAAATCTTAGTCGCTCTTTAAATGGAAGCAGCAACTTTTAGCTAAGTGTTCTCACTGGGATGGCGTGCTCCACTGGGATTCCCTGAGTCCTTTGGTCATCAGACTTGTCCGCCCTTGAGAGGGTGGCATCATGTCTTGCTGTATTATTATGCTAAGAGTACTCTTTTCTTCATTCAAAGGAAAGGGGAATATTTGTTGGTATTTGACCTGTTTCTGGATGCTCAGCTCTTAATTTGGAGATCTTTCATCTATATGCTCATCCTTCTATCAGAAGAGCACATCCTCCCATCAGACTTGCAGGTAGCCCTTATCCTCTCCCTGTACCTAGGTTTTCTGCTTTATTGCAGGGGAAATCAGCACGTATAAAAGCCTGTGTACGGATGACTCAAACCTCTGGTCCCAAGGCAGAGGTGCGCACAGTTGCTGTTTGTGTTCTGGCAGTGGCATGGCAGCTGATTTCCCATGTTTAGTCCTGGATGGCTCTTTGTGGATGATCAGCAAGTGCAGTAATTAGTGTTAATGTGGTGGAGGAGGCTGTTCAGATTTGAAGTTCCTATGGGCATTAGCTATTGTTAGTTCCCTGTTTTCGTGCCACAGCTAGCAGTGTGGCAGCCCAGACTGACCAGCACTTCTGAATGTGAATGCAATAAGTATTGCCAAGGTAACTAAAACTACACAGCTTGCAGGCTCAGCTGATCCAGATAACATTCCTTTCAAGGCATTATTAACTTTGAAGTCTAGTGACAGCTGAAATACCCAAGCTGCTAACTACTTTATTGTTGATAAAGGCACACAAAAAATGGCAAAGTTCTTTTTTGTGGATATTCTCACTTGTGTATGAGAGAGATGTAGATATGTGGGTTAAGCTTGCAAAGGCACTAGGATCTTTTGCCCCCCAGCTACCTCTGTTTGCATATGGGGTTACTGATTATTATTGGAAATGTTTGATAGTTGTTTATAGCTTTTAATTGCCGTTCAGAGAGTTCTTGTTCCTCTCACAGTAGAGCGATGCCTACTTGTACTCCTTGCTTATGTGCTTTGTTGCTTAGGTCACAGATCTCAGTTTTGCTCATGGACTGTATAGGTTGCATGTGAGCCGTGGGATGAGTACAGTGGTACTCCTGTTCTTCCAGTTTGCATTGTAAAAATCAGCAGCTTTGGGAATTGCTCACACTGCTCCCATTTACAGATATGCCAAGTCAAATGTTGTGTTGTTACCAACAACCTCTTCAGTGTTTGTAATGACTTTCCCTCCAGTGAAGGGTTTTAAGTGTAACAGAGGTATAGATGCTGGTTTTGATGGCTAAAAGGTGTTTTGTTTTTTTTTCTCTCTGATAGATAATACAATCAGCAAGATACAAAAGTTGAAAGTGGGAGGCCAAGAGCATCACCTTTTTTTGTCACTGTGATGTTTAACTATAAATTGATGAACCCTGGCACCTAGGCCATAGGACAACACATGGAAGGGGAAAAAGTATCTTCCATTTGCTGCACTGGTACAGTACGTTCTGGGTCAAAGATCATTTTAACTGTTGCACAGAACAAAATGGTAGTGGTTCATTATGCAACTGTGGCAGTTTTTCCTGGAACTGGAGGGCTAATGAAGAAAAGTACACCAATTTTGTTTGGAACAGAATTGTAAAAGCTGACATGAAAGCTCCCACTCAGACTGTGCAATTCGAAGTTGGAAAGTGTCAAGTTTTTTTTAATTAACAGTGGTATCTCAGACCCTTTCCTAATTCTGAGTGGAGGGAAGAACACATGGGCAAACAGTATGAGGAGAGCTGTGTCATCTGTGGCAAAACAGCTTCCATTTTCCTGCAGTAATGCTCAGACAACTGGATTAAGAATTTACTTTTCATTATTAACATCCCAATTTGAGTTTAAAGGCTGAGATTTATCAAGCTTCCTCAGTTGTGTCTGTGCAGTAGGCACTGGCTGTTCATACAGCAAATGCTCGAAATGCCAGGTTTTTAACATGGAGCTGGGGAACTCCAAAAGCCTTCCTCACCATTGAAACTGGCTAAAAGAAATATTTTTAAGTGATGCTTCTTGCCACTAATGTGAGCTTGTCCATGGTGGTTGTTCTTTGTGTCCTATGGAGCTGATGGTTGCTGCTGGGCTCTAAACCAGTATATTTTTTGCTTCTTTTCCACTCAGTGCATCTTCCTTACCAGGGCAATAGTTTTCTGTTCTGTGCTTGGGGACAAGGTGTGCATGCTGGGGGAAAAAAAAAAAAGACAAAACAAAGCAACCTCCACCCCATAAATGTACTGTTTTGAATTTGGCAGTAATTTGTGTTTAGTCTGAAATATGGTGGGCTTTATGAAGGAAAATACCCTGATCTGCACAATGTGGTTCTATCCAGAGTGAAGAAAAGTGATTCAACACTTTGTGTCCTAACAGTCTTTTTCTTGTATCTTCTGTTTCCTGCCCTGCACATTGCCCCAATTGCCTGTGCTTAACCACCATGGTGAATGAAGTATTGCAGGACAGTCAGGTTGGTTATTTTTGTCATATGTACCGTACGTCTGCAATCAAGACTGTTTTCTTCTGTTAACTTGTAATGCAGACACATTGTTAAAGGCATGGGGATTAGGCAGATGAATGGCGTAAGATGAGGTAAGAGCAAGATGATTGCTTGGTGCACAAAGAAGTAGTTACTGTGCACTAACTGCTTAAATGTCAGATGCTTCATGGGCATAGCAACACAGCTGAATCACCTGGGCTGTCTTTAAAGGTAAGCTGGTGGACTTGTGAGTGTCTGGAAGGATCACCCAGGGATGTAGGGTGCATAGTGTATAAGCAAGCGCAAAGATGCTCAAGGGGAATGATCAGACTAATTGGCAAGGAAGCCTGGTGTAACTAAAGCAGAAGTGGGGATCGATAGCCCAGCATTATATTATAATTGACAGGTAGGGCAAAGCTGGGCTTTGAAGGGTCTCAAAGGTGAAGAGCAAGTAGTTTGTGCTACTGTTTGATGTAGTGGAGGAAGGAGAGCCAGTGGAGGCACAGAAAGCATGGTAAATGATCTTTTGAAGCTGGTGTGCATGCTTAGCTGCAAGAGAAACTAGTACATGCAGCACGAAAATGGATCAGAGTGGAGGGGCACGCCCAAGTTGTTTGTGCATGGTTGGCACCTCCTTGGGTTTGTAGGTAAACCCTTGCTGCAGAATGGGTAATGGTGTGAGCCATGGGTGGAGATGTAGGGGGAGTCCCTCATGTTAGGGAAGGAACGAGCAGAAGGGCTGCTGCTGGGTGAGAGATGGAGGGATCAGGATAGCTAGCAGAGGACCCCTCTTCCTCTATCTTTGCTTGTTTTCTCCGGAGAGATACAGAGGTTGCAGGTCTGTTACCTGTCACTTCTGTGGCATTAAAACCATGCTGGTACCACCCTTAGATGTTCATTTCCCTCTTGGAGTGCAGTGAGTTCGTCTTAGGAGCAAGCCATGAACTTGCTGAAGCCAAGCCTGAGAGCATGCATAAGTGGGTTTTGAATACTTGCATAGTCCACTGCCCACGCCATTTTGTTAGCTGGGCACACTTCGCTTTATGCAAGATGTTGTTGAGGCAATGAGGGATGTCCCTCCCAAAGTAAACCCAGCTCTACACCCAGGCAGGACGTGAGCATGTAATTTCAGCTGCTTATGTGCTGTACTTAGAACAGTGCATGAGGAGCCCTGAAAAATACACTTCTGTTAAGTGTTTTACTGCTGGAGTGAAAAACAATTTCAAGGAGTTCTGAAATAATTACATTGAAATATTTTTTTCTTTTTTCTCTTTACGTTCTGAAAGTAATGTGCAAACAAGCACAAATATTAATTTCTTTATGGTCAGTCGTTTCTTGCTGTGTGCTCACAGCACTTGGTCTGCAGCTCTGAGCTACTGGCAAGCTTACATCTGGGAAATCCTCCGTGATCAGGGCTTGCTTATAGTGTCTTATTTATAATGTGGGGAGGGTGAGGGGGGATGAGACTGAAATTATACACATGTGTATAAAGGTTTTGTTGTGTCCCAATTCTAATTAGCTGTACAAAGTAGCCTTTTAAAGTGAGATTTGTACTTGAGTGTCATGTTCTTTGGAAAAATATGAAAATGAGCAATTGTACCATTCCAGTGAATAAACTTACTCTATTTGCTTTTTAAAAATCAGTCTGTACAGAACAGAAACAAGATGCACAGAGCAGGGAGGAAATAAAGGAAAGCATGGGTAAGAGACTTTGAAATAGTGGGTTGTTTGGCTGTTAAGTCCTAAAGATCCTAAGATTTGTGTTTCCCTAATGCAGCTTTCTATTAAAAGGGAATGGTTGAAAAAGGTGTTGTATTAAATAATATTGAAAGACATGAATAAATATTAATATATTTAAGGGGAAGAAGAATAAAAGTATCCCTTCTTCCTGATTAAGGAAAGTAAATAAGAACTAAAGCATAAAAAGGAAAATAACTTTAAGTTTTGCTTAAAGTTGATGTGATAGAATACAATTCTTAATGTCAATGTACTTTTTTCTAAAATGAGTTAAAACATGCAAAAGTTTCACAAAAAAATCATCAGATAAGTGATTAAGGAGTCTTGTTTTCTATATTTTTAAGTAATTTTTACCTAATCTTGAGCAAAATGTCTTGAGGCACGTACTGTAATTGTGTAGTGGTTCCTCTTCTCTAAACTCTCTCTCATCGATCTGGCAGCGTGGCCATTGCATGTCTCCTTTTCAGAATAACAAGGGGTGCTTGCTCAGAACAGCATGTTGTAAGGTCTGACTGTTTTTCAAAAAAAAAGTGAAAAATAAAGTTAACTGGAACAGAGGTAGAATCTAGACATAGGTACATGATTTTCTTCTCCAGCATGAGGCCAAATGTGACGTGGAGCCCTTCTGGGTTGAATGCGGTGAGGGGTAAATGAGCCTTAAAGAGTCTGCTGTGGCAAGGGGCTTGTGGCTTCTGGCCCAGGAGCAAGGACTTCTGTCTGTCTGTCCAGCCGTGGCAGGAATGCCTGGCCGAGGCAGTGCATGCAACATACAGTTGGTGCAAAGACAACTGAAGGTAGCTCCATGAGGAAAATAACATTAAAATATTGCAGTGTGCTTTTCTTAATACTCATCTGGGTTTTGCTGATAGATGTTGCAGGGAATGTAGATGTGTTTTTTATGTATTGTGCAGTCTGCAAAAATACCATCACAATAACACCCCACTGGAAGCAGCAGATGTATGGCTTCAGATTTATTATTTGAAAAATTATATTTTGTATTTTTACTTAACAGGTTGCGATATTGGTAATGATAGTTCCAAAACAAAAAGTCAAGAAATGTGCTCAGAAAGGAGTTCATCCAGTGAAAGAAGTGGTGACCTCTCAAGGTAAAGTTGTTAGATCCTTTAACATTTGAAATGTTGTAGTAGAATGAGAAATGCTGGTAGAATGTGACTGAATTTCTCATTTTATTTTTTTACGTGATCTAGGGTTAAGGTTTGTATTTAGGTTTGTCTAATGAAACAACTTAAACTCTGGTACACCTTAGAAAATATTTGCACCAAAGCCAAGTATTGTTTTGCAGCTGTTTTCTTATTTTAAGACTCAATTGACATCTCAGTGAACCACAAATTAGCGTGTACAGCTGCTCTCAGTAGGGCTACTCAGAGGCCAGACAATAGAAGTTGTCAGGAAAAGGGCAGACAGAAAACATAAAGTCTTCAAGAAAAAATGTGGTGGGTTTCTTCTTGATGTAGCTGAGATGTAAACTAGCTGTAACTGGATAACACTTTTCACAATCTATAGGTTTTTTTTCCCCAGTTATTTTGGGGATA
This sequence comes from Oxyura jamaicensis, assembly GCF_011077185.1. NCBI lineage: Eukaryota > Metazoa > Chordata > Aves > Anseriformes > Anatidae > Oxyura > Oxyura jamaicensis. The sequence goes on from NC_048895.1 coordinate 757,952, forward strand.
TTTGTAACATATCTGTCTTGCTTTCTGACCGAGTAGGTTTAATTAATGGCCGTCTGTTTACCTAAAGAATGCAGTTTCTTTTCTTAGCAAAACTAAACAAAAAAACACTTCTGTGCTTTTTAATGCAGCACTTTGCTATTGGTCCCTGAGCAGTTCTGTTAGATGTTCCCTGTAGTCTTCATTGGCATGTAATGGTAATCAAACAGCAACAATCAAATTAGTGGTCAAGCAGCAGCAGCGGAAAATAGGATATAACACAGCCATCTTATGAAATATTGGCTTGGCTTTAGATTCTTATCTGCTCTTATTAGAACAGCCCAGCAAGCGGGTTCTGCTGTTGTGTGGCTCCTTGGCGTAAGATGGCCATTAATAGCACTCAGGAAAAGACTTTAAAGCATCCTGATAAATCTTTAACTCATTCTGCTGATAAGACTTTGATATCTTTCTGTAGCTTCTTTGTATTGTTATTCATGAGACCAGTTTTGTTATAAAAGACTATTCTGACTTGGCAAGTTTTATTCCGTATTTTCTGTTAAAAACTGTAATCTTCCTGCAATTCTTAAGTACAGAAAATAAAGACAAGCTGTAATAGTGTATTGATTATTGATGAGGGACATTCTTGCTTTTGTTTAGGACTAATTCTCATGATTCAAGCTTTTATTTTTTTAATACTTTCTGGAACTTAGTTTTGCTTGAGAGTGATACTCCAAATAATACCAAATGTTATGAAATTCAAGGGTACTCCTGTAGATGAATTTTTAATGTTAAATTTTAGTCATTTGCTGAAGCCCAGCACAACAGGAAGAGAAGGATTGGGTTTTGGGGAACTTGCTTACTATCACTATTAAGTACAAATGTTAAATACATATAATTAAAAGTGTAATATTTAAAGTTTCCAGGCTTTCTTTTAAGTCTTTGGTACTGCTTTGCTTGCTAATAATGTTTGGCAGCTTCTGTGTTTTTTAAATGCTGTTCATAAGATACTTTCTTAGTGTTTTTTTTTCTTTTTCTTTAGTTCTTATTTGTGATGGATTTACAAATGCCCTATAATTTCATGCCTCTCAGTGCTGGGAAGCAAGTGCACTTGAGGCACTGATACACTGTGGTGTTGCTTTAAAAATAATCTACGGCGGTTTAGTTTGTTTCCAAAATGCCTCAAAAATAATACACCCTTTTAAACATGAAGTTTATTAATAAACTCTTGCTTCTGGACACTTGACATTGGGTTTACGGAGAGTCAGTGAAGCAAGAGTAGTAAAGAAGGCAAAATGGAAAATGCAGCTCATTGCTTGTTTACGGTCAGGACGCAGTGAAATTTCTTGGCCGCTTACATTTAAGCGCTCCACTTACTGCAGTCACTTCTTGTGCTTTATTGGTTTTACAAGTGGTCTCGAAACCCACTACTTGAGAATAAACATAACGGTGTAGTACTGCTGTGGTACTTTTTATAAATTCTTCTTTGCTCTGTTTTGTCACTGAGCTGATGAGTGACCTCGAAAAAGACCCTGCTGGACCTAAATAAAAAAAATGGTTTCCTCTGATGTCCTAGAGACAATAATTATGATGTGCCAGTTAAGCCCAAACTACAGCTGAGGGATTTTACTTTAAAGCAAAGGCTTGGGCGCAAAAATGCATTTATAGCTCTTTGTCTGGCACCTCATTATGTGTGGGCCTGATTCATTAAGTAATTGGTTTGCAGTTGTTTACATGAGTATTAAGGCTTTCTATTCAGCGGCCTTTGAGAGATACATTGTGCAAATGTTGCATGTTATGAATGCAGAATGAGGAGAAGGGGACCAGTCCTATTGGCTAAACACTGCACTCTGTTGAAAAGCAAGAGAAAGAGATTGGGTGCTGCTTTGCATAGCAATGACTTTCTTAATAAGCTTTACAGATTAATACACACAAGCTATAAAAGATGCAAAGAGATACTCTTAGCACATTTATACATGCTCATTTCACTATTATGGTACTGGAGATGGGAAGAATTGAGTTCTTTCATATTCAGTTTTTCAGTGCATGTCTTCAGTGCATGAGACTTAATAGAATCTGATGTTTATTGTATTATAAATCATGGGGAAGTAGGCAGATCTGCAACAGTTTATTATTAAAGATTCTTTCAATGTAAATCTTTTTCTACCATTGTATTTCCTACAGCAAAATCATTTTGTGGTTGAGTGGGGATGAAAGGCATAATGTGTGAAGGAGTGAGTCTTAATAGGAAGCTGCTCTCTGAGTAAAGACCACTTGTTCCCTTTTGTTCAGAGGTGCATGCCAGAGCTTCCTCTTCTCCTGCAAATATTGTCCGCTTCTACCTTAGGTATCAAACTGTTTTTTTCCAGGATTTGTTTACTTTACCGAAAGAATATCTAACTGCCTGGAGATACAACTTTAGTTTGAAGTTAAGGCTTTGCAAGAGAGAAGTGTGTGCTAAGTTATATAATTACTTGGGGGAAAAGGCATCGTAAGTCAGGACTGAATCGCCCCAAAAGAGCGGGCAGAAAACGATGTGTGTGGCATTTAGTAGCCCTGTAGCAATAGATCCAGCCAGAGGAGGTCACTAGCTTTCTAGATAATTCTGTATTTTAATGCCAGCAGTTTATTTTTCTTTCACTTGTTTACTCTGTCTCGTTTCAAAATAATCTGAAGATTAAGGGTGTATTATTGACTGAGAACCAAATAAAAAATTTAATTTGTCAGGAAATAAACATCGTGTAAAGTATTTTAAACTTTGATTAATCTGTTTTCTGGAAGTAATCCAACCTGGTCTCTGGAGGCTGTTTTTTAGTCAAAAGCTGCCTCTAACAAACACAGATTTAATGATAGGTAAATAAAAGTTTGCAGATTATAATTCATTCTTTTAATTATTCTCAGAGGAGATATTTAATAATAAACTAGCTATACTAATAGGGCACTTCCCTTGCTGTGTCACGATGCAGGTTGACCATCAGGGGGCACTCAGACTTTGCTGAAGTAAGAGCTCTCAAATTCACTTTTGCATCTTCTACCTTTAATAAATAAATTAAACCTCGATGATGATTAATGAACTTGTGAGGGGAAAAATGCCCATTTTGGCTGGAGCTTTGACCAGAGATACCAGAGGTTTGGGGGTTTTCAGGATGTGCATTTACTAGGAACTTCAAAGACAATGAAATAGAATAGGGATTTAGAGCATCGGAGGAGCCCTGGGAATGCAGGGGCAGCGTGGGATGAGGCAGACCGTTTCCTGAATCCTTAGAGACATGCATGCATAAATGAGTCCATATCTGATGGTTTTATACTTCTGCAGCACTTCTGATTGTCAAGCCACTTCCCTAAGAGGTTGGTTGTAAACTCAGGTGTGTCTTTTGACATTACAGATGTTTCTGCAAATTCTGTATGTATTGCATGTTTTCTAAATCCTAGAATCTGAATACTGTAGAAACAGTGATGTTGTAGTGGCGATGCTTCAGGAATATTAGTGAGGAACGGTTTGCAGGGAGAGGCAACAATATGTATCTGTGTACATTACATTTGTATTAAGGAGGAAATAATGTTTAGTTTAGTACTTTTGCAGCAAAGCCCTGTGTCTTTCCAAGATAGCTTCATCATGGGACCTGCAATAGAGTAGGTCCTTCCATGGTTACAGATTTTGGTCTCAGTTTCCCTAGGCAAGAATATTTTTCCTTCAACATGAGATACCTAAGTAGGGAATGACCTTAAATGTAACTTGATAGAGATATTTGTATCCTAAAATAAGGGTGTCGTATTCACAGTATAATTATTGAAATTAATTATTACTCTTTCAATTCCTCAGGAAATGTGTGTGTGTGGGGGGGGGGGGGGGGTGATGAGTAGACTTGTTAGTTTATTCCCAACCCTATAAATTCAGTATGTTTCTGTGATGCCCGATTTCTAGCAAACTATCAGCAGAAAATGATAGTGCCATCAGGCTTCTCCAGTAGCTTGCAGGAAAGCTGCATTTATCACACAGAGACACAGCACACCGAGGCTTTGTCACATCAGAAGCACTGGCACTGAGTAGCCTGGCTTGATATTATGAAAAGGCTTTTAGATGTTTTCAGAACATGATTTTTACAGGTAGATCTTTAGCTTTGCATCTCCACATAGCATGGGGGAAAAGCTCTGTCACCCTCTTTCAATGAGGGGTATTAAGCCTGCCTTGTGAAAAATAAATGCTCTATTTGTTTTCTGTAGTATGTTGCTTCAGCGCTGCTTTCACCCAGCAGAGGCACACAGACTTGAAACCTTTGACAATGTCAGCCAGAGTATAGGTGTTCCTGAAGCCTCCATGCTTTTCATTTTGTTTTTCTGATAAAACTTGGTGTTTGGGTGTCCTTTTTTTTTTTTTTGTAACATTGGGTGATGTGTGTTTTTGTGGCATTTGAGTGTCTTTTTCTCTTGGTAACTGAAAGTAGTTCAACAAGTGCTTTAATAAAAAAGATACCCAGGCTACAGTAAGCACTTTGTTGTTTTTCAGTGAGATGCATCTATTAACTTGTCTTTTTTTGTGTGTTTTCCTCTTAATGTTATTTTCTTTATGGAGGGAAATATATTTTCTTGGAGCTTTTTCATTTCTTACTGTTGCAGTATCTTCAGCACAAAAAGTCTATTTTATCAGAGTAAAGGAGAGATTAAAAGGCCCTTTGAAGTTAAACTGGTTTGGGTTTTTTCTTTGTTAGAGCCTGGGTTGAGTTTGCCATTATTTTAGGGAAGAAGCAAATGTGTAAATGGATATCGAAGGGTCACTATGGGGGATTAGTCGAGGCAGGGAAACTGGCCTTTCTGCATTTATGCTCCTAAAATTTCTCCTTGGAGGTCTGTGTGGTTATTGTGTGCTCAGTACAGCAGATGATAACTTTCATGATTGAAATTTCCTGACTTCTCAGTATGGATGTTTTGCAATGTAGAGGTTTTCTTGTATCTTATCAGCCTTGACTACCACTTCAGGCATAATTCAAGAATTTTATTCCCTGTTACAAAGCTGTCTTGCAGTATTTTTCAGGTTTGGTTTGGAAGAGTTGCTGTTTCTGAACTGGCCTTTCTGACTTCTTGGTTCCATTTTCTGTATCTCCAAAGACTTCTCTGTATGCCAACAGCTTTTGTGCCAGACCTTTTCCTGGTGTTTTTCTATACTCCCTGTTCTGTCACACCAATGCCCAGCTGCTGATGTACAGCCCTAGACCTCTGTGCTATTTTGGTAGTGAATTCTGCTCTTGGGCATGGTAGGTTTGCTCTGGGAGGATGAACCCCAACAAACTGAAGGGTTTTTTTTAGTAGAATTTAAGCATCTATTTTCCCCCTTCTTCCATCAGCTTTGGCCACTTTCTTCAGGGGAAGCTGGGGGAAAAGGAGGGAAGGTTTCCAGGTCTTCCTCTAGCCATGGTGGTCCTTGCCCACCTACAACTTCTGAGACACTGGCTTTTGGGCAGATCTGGAGCACCATGTAGTGCTTTGAGCTGTGCAAGAGGGACTGAGCTGCCTGAGAGCTGGACAGTCTTCCTCTGGCCATCCTGTGTCCAAGCTGCACACGATGGTCCATGGGGCTGCAGAGGCTATGGGTCCATGTGAGCAACCCCCTCACGACTGATCTTGGCTTGAACCAAGGAGAAAAGTGGAGTAAAAGGTCGCTTCCAGGCTGAATAGTAAAAGCCCATACATCTCCCTTCCTGACAATGGAAGGCGAAGCAGTAAGTAGTGTAAACAGTCACTGTCAGCTGCATGATCTTGTTTTAATGAAATACTTGAAGATAAAATGGTTCTTGTGCAGTCTGCCACAGAAGTCACCTCTCAATTTGCAGCTCAGCAACAAGTGGCTTCCCACTCTGCACCCAGGGGAAGAACGATGCAGCTGCCAGAGCTGCATCCTCTTGAGCACGTGTTATGGGCCGAGCCTGGGATGTTGAGCACCTCTGGGGAAGTGCTGAGGGTCAGAAAAATCTCACCGAAGTGAGCAAGAGCTAAGGGTGTTTGGTGTACTATGGGATTCAAAGCAGAGTATCTGACTTAAAATACTTGTTGAACATACTGACAAGTGAATGAATTGGAAATTGGAGCATAATATAGGTTAGGATTTGACTCCGAATAAAACCAAAGGGGATTTGGATGGCATGCTAACAAAATGTCAGATAAAGTCTTTAAGGCTAACACATCTTAAAGTTATTTATTTAAGTAATATATAACTAGCTATGTCACACTGCTAATTAGCTAGTATTGTTAACTGTTGCTAGTACTTTAATGTTGGTTTGGTATCTTGGTTGGACTTTGGCTATGTTTAATATTCTACTTCTGGGAATTTTTGTATCCCTTGAAAGAAGGGAGATTTGTGCTAATGACATTCACAGCTTGTAGATAAAGAATACGATGTAACTAGCATGATCTTCCTCTTACTTGAAGGGAAAGGTTGCTGTAACATACGTAGCTGTAATGTGATAAAAGTTCCCCCTGCTTTAAGTTTAGCTTTCCAGTTGTAATCACAAGTTCTCACTGATTACAGTGGTATAAGACAAGAGTGAATTATCTTTTTTTATCTCCTTCACAAATACCTCCATGGCAGTAGTATTTGAATACTTTTAAGTCCCTGCTTCACCTAATTATGTATTAGCTGCCATGTCTTTAAATTAAATGCAGCAAATTGTTCAAAATTTTGACAGCTGCCTGGAAACTTTGACAGCTGATTGAGTTCTATTTGAAGCTGTTGCTACAGTTAGAATTGCAGCTTGACATTTACTTATATTTTATGGGTTCACGCAGTAATGTCACAAATATCTCCTATTTGATCTTCCTTATTAAAATCAGCTGAGGCTTTATTTTCAGAGCTTATTGCAGGATTGTTAATATAACAGTTAATTCTCCTACATCATTGCCCCTATGAGATTATTTCACAGCACCAACACAATACACATGCTACACACAAAAGATCAAAATGATTCCAGCTTGTTTGAGAGATTCAAAAGGGCCTGTGATGCTCTAGACACAAGAGCAGTCATTTAACAGAACAGAATCGCAACTGCATATACATCAAGGTAGATCAAAGGCAGCTGGGAGATTGCACATTTACATAGGGACATGGATGATGCTATGGGAACCCAGTAGCTAACTTGGGGGAGTGCACTGGCAGGAAGGGAAATGAGGAAGTTCAGTGACCATCAGCGGGGGGTGCTTTTATTTTTGTTTGGATTTTTTCTTTACTTTCTTTGCACATCTGAAAGACTGCAAGAGATAGATGAAGCTCTCATCCTTTGTACCCTTAATTCACTAATAGTGTAAATCACCAGTGCTAGCAAGGAATGATTCCAAATCTGCTTGAACATCTGGACCAGTGTCCCTGTTGCATGATAATTTTTCCACCTTTTATAAAGCATAAAGGTGAAGAAAACCCTGGGGGAGTAGTTATTAAAAAAAAAAAAAAGTTTCAGAAGTTGTTTTTTTATGTAATAGCTTAGAGAAAATCTTACCTTATTTTAATTTTGTGGCATTGTGCTGAATATTTAAAATCTTTCTATTTTTCCAGGACTGAAATCAGGAAAGGATTTGTTACTGCTATAAAATCCAAAGGTAAGAAACAAATATTATATAAGCTATTTAAAATGAATATCTTTTTAAGTGTAGTTTTTCTTAGAGGTTTTCTACAACATAAACATTGTTAAGGAGATGGGAAAATGGGGAATTTCCCTGTCTCGGTACAGGTAAATAGCTGACATAAGAAATTCTGGACCACAGAGGATGCATTTCATAGTGCATATGTTTTAGAAGCTTTGTGCTTCAGGGTTTAAATTAAATAGTAACAAATAGCAGGCAGGAGAACACCCAGTGAAGAAAATATCTTACTATTTCTTAATCTTCCCCTCCGAAATACCGGGTGCAAGAACAGGTGGGCAGCAGCATGTTTGATTGCATGGTTGCTGTAGGTAGGTCCCCGAGGTGTCTGCACATGCCTGTGTCTGGAACAAATTTTTTTCCATGAGCAAGCAATCTTTCTTTTAAACCAGGGTCTGGGCTCTGCGTGTTCTCATTCTATTTGATTTTTCTCTTAACCACTATAACCACTGGTGTCTGAAGTCACCTATAATCGAGCCTTCTGTAAGCAAAGGCAGTATTGGGACCTGTGAATTCTTTGCTTGGAGCTCAGCAGTCCTGAACGGTACAGAACATATTTCAGAGGGGTGGGATCGGCACTGGCTGAAGGATGGCTGGCTGCTTTGCTGCTGTTCGAAAGGCCTCTGGCACATCTCTCACCCGTGTACTTCTCTGCTGGGAGCTGCTTTTTTTTTTTCCTGAGCCTTTTGACATGTCCATTTTCTTCCCACATGTGCAGCCTGCATCACTTTGCTGTTCATGGCAGGCCTGGGCAGAGTACAGGCTTGCAGGCGGGGGGCCAGGGATATAGGATGAAAGATGCAGCTGCTGCATTTGTAGATAAGGTGTGTATATAGCTTGTGCCATCAAAAGCACAAAGTACATGAACAGTGCTTCAGTCAAATATGAGCTGCAATTTCTGTATGAGGCTTGACAGCTTTCTTCTCTTCCTGCTGTCTGAATCCATATTTGAGTCTTGCCTCATTTGGGGCATGACTGCTATTGTGCTACCTTTGGAGAAACAGCCGCCCTCTGACAAGGTCAGGAACAGGCAGACAGTGTAGCTCTGGAAGTAACTGTAGGTTTGACATGGTAGCTTGTGGCCACTCTGTACAGTGGGTTACAAGGGGGAGAGATGAGTTCTTCTGCAGGGGAATTCATTGGGGCAGAGAAGGGAGAAGTGTGAATTCAGGTGTCCATGTCCCTGCCATTCTGCTGCACTACCCCAGGGAACTGTGAGTCCAAGGTGGAAAGGAGCACTTGTGCCTGTGAATTCTATCCTGACTTGTGCTCGCGTTTTCCCCAAGTCCTTTAGCCTATTTTTATTGCTGTCTTGGGGCTAGTTTTAAATTCAAACGCTGTCTCAAAGGCTGTGGAGTCCAGCGTTGTTCAGCAGCAATCCTTGGTGGCCCTTCTGTGGTGAAGCAACTGTTTTTGCTGGAGAGAAAAGGATATGTTTTTTTGGTTTGGTTGGTTTCTTTTGTTATGGTTTTGTTTCCTTTCTCTTTTAAATCAAGAGAAATGGAAAAATTAACAGTTACTGCACGATTGAGCTGGCAGCCTTCACACCTGAATCATCTCATCAGGTCTTCATCCTGAAGAGCTTTGTGTACTTCCCCATGTGTCAGGCTTCTGTTTTTTTTTTTTTTTTTTTCCTTCCATGGATCAAATTAATTTACATATCGAGGAATCTCTCAGGCACTCCAAATTTAAATGTGATTCTGCTTCTGTGAAATTGCTTGCTAATTACCAGACCTATTTCTTAAAGCCATCCAGGTCTTTGAAGTCATTTTTGCCTGGATTTGATCCTGTCACAAAGTGGTGTTTTTCCATTTGTGACATCATTGCCATTTTTATGCCAACTTCGTGATGTCATGGTCTGACTGTGACTTCACTTCAGGGTCAAGTAGAGGGAGAAAGTAGAACATAATAGACAAAGCTGTAATTCAGGCAGCAGATGGTCAAGTAAATTGCTTGGAGTGGAAATGTTCCCTTAAACTACCTTGAGGAACAATGAAGTGAGGCTTATAAATGAGTGCAGTGTTTCTCCACAGCAGCTCAATTAAGAGACCACAACTTGTTGACAGCACACTATCTGAATTGCACACCTAGGCTTGGCAGTCTTTTTGAAACACTGACCTTTACAAACCATGGTGTCTGGCTCCCTCAGAAGAGCTGTAAAATCATGTCTGTGTGTTGATATAAACATGGAACAGATTTTATAATTCTCACTTTTTCTTCACTCTCAGCTTTCTGGGGCGTATCTGATGACAGCAGCTCTGAGAATGAGGCTGCTTTGCATCCACAAATTCACAGCACAGAAGCAGATGAATTTGATGACTTCTATGACTGAGACTCCACCTCTTGGTTTTAGGAAAGAAATCAACATCTTGCTCAAGTTTGGAGTGCTGCTATGTTGAAAGTGCACCTCATCACTTTGCATTTGAAGAAAATTTAAAATGCAAAATAAATATTATACACAGTCTCCTTGTATGTATGTTTTCTCTTAACTGACAATTTGAAGGAAAGGAAATATGAAGGAAATCCTGACCCATAAGATTGATCCTACTTGTGACATCTTCGTTCTTGGGCACCAAATGAAGATATATCCACTGGCCCTGAGATGGTTACACAGTGCTAGTCTCAGAGTGTTTCACCTTAGAGGGTTGGGGCTGTCTTTAAAACAACTTCCATAAGGAGGTAGCTGGGTCTATCTGTATAGTACCCCATTTCTTTCTGCTCCTGGAGCTGGAGCTGGCTGTCTGCAGGTCCCTACTCACAATAAGCATCTCCTGCCAGTGCCAGCAGGCAAGGCCAAGGATGCAGCTGTGTTGTGGGTAATCCTGCGTGACAGAGATGAGTAGCTTGTCACAAGTGAGGTGTCTGTCAGTAACGATCTGGAAATCATATCCATTAGGTCAAAAAACAAACTGGCTGGCTAGCTTGAGAGAATTAAACTCACTCTGAGAGTGGTCCCACCTACTGGAAGCATGAAACGTGTCCTTGGGCAATGTTGCTGCGTGGTGATGGCCATTTTTTTGGGCAGTGATGGCATTGTGTTGAGTGTATTTATTTCTCTCTGTGAATGTTTTCTGTCAGCTGTGAACTTAGGTCAAATTCAGATCAAGATCTAGAAGATGTATTGACAAATGAAGAGGCAAATCTGTTTCTGTTCCTTGTCATGAATGATCCAAATGTATTTCTCTAAGTGTGTTTCTCAAGAAAACTGTGCCTGGACAGTAGTTTCATGGCTACATCAGCTTTCTCTTTTTGCTGGAAACTTTCTAGGCCACCACTGCTTGGTAGCAATACTACTACTGACCAGCTTGGCAGCTGCTTTTGTTGCACTGTGAATGCAAAGACAATCCTCTTCTGATGCATATATGTATTCTAATATTTTGACTACAGATCCAAATGTGGTTTTGAAAAAAGAAAGCGGGCATTCTGGGTATGCATACATATGCTAGTCAGGGCTGCCTGGCATGTTTGATCTTTATCTTCTGCAATAGATCAAGAAGAAGAAATGCATAAAATGTACATTTCTATGTACATTTCTAATTCAGCACATTTTGGAACAGAACAGCATTTATATGTGGTGATCCTCAGTGATTTTCTGCTTTTAGTTGCTTTGTAAAATCCATGCTGGCATTGCTGTATGGACATCACAGTAATTGGATGACTCTAGGAGCTTCATGCATTTTTAATTTCCTTCTTTTAATTCCTTTTATCTAAAATTAAGTTCATTAAACATGAGATTTTCTTTCGAATGGAGAAACCAGGGGACATATTAAAAAAAATCTGTTCATAATTATGATAAGTTCAAAAGCAAAAAAACAGCACCCCAATTAAACTCTGCTGCAAAGCGGTACTGCATCTTTGAATACAGGCACCAATCTTTGGTTCTAGTCCATCAAAAACAATTTTAAAATGGTAACAATATTCTGTTTAATAAAAAGAGCATGTAGTCTGAGCCATGCCTGAAAATATGAAATACAGGCTTGCAGAAGGCTTGAAACTGAGAAGAGAGGGTTAGTATAGATGTCTGTTGGCTTGCTTCATCTCATAGGTCCTGAGTTTGATGTTGGCAATGGTGTGGTGTTGATTACTTCAACAACTGGACACTCAGCTGCAAATCAGCTGCTGGTGAGGATGGAGCAGGATGTGTGTGTGACCAGGGCTCTTGTAGCATGAGACAGCTGCGCACAATGGCCATGTGGATCCCAGCCAGTGATATGGGTCTGCCTAGGTCAGACCTGTTTGCTCTATTTCCCAGGCAGGAAGAAGAGGAGCACTTAGCTGGGGTGACCCTGGCACAGGGGCGACTTCATCAAAGGATTTTGTGTCCTCCTCCATTGTGCTGGGGTTTCTATACCCATCAGATTGCAGGTAATTTTGGATTAAGGCTCCTGTAATCTTCCCTTCAGAGGCTGTTGGCCAAGAGGTGGCAGGTTAGAGGAGGAGAAGAGGAGCTGGCAGCCCCTAGGGACCACAGGAAGTCTCCTTCCTGACCATGGGACGAGTGATGGTGTAGGGTGGGCTAAGCCAGGCTGCTGGAGAGGGTGAGTGGCAAAACTCCCCACTCCTTCCTCATAGCTATGGCTAGCCTCAGTCTACTCCTAGCATCAAAGCCTTGGCAGGACAAAAACACATTGCAGGACTGTCATGCAAATTGTCAGCAATACTTGAGAAGGAATTCTGCAATGTAGTGGCAGTACAACCAGAAGTGTTAACGCTGTCATGCTGCTGCTCTTGGTGGACCACCAGGTAGGTTTAGGAACTTCTCAGCAGTCTTTTTGCAGCAAGCTAGAAGCTTATTTTCCTTTTTGTATGCTCAGTATCACCCAGGAAAGTTGCAGCATAATGAATGTCTGAACCCATCATGGTAGGGCTGGTGCCTGCCTTATTGCTCCTTGGTTCTTTTTTCTGATCAGCTGTGGTAATTCATTCCTGATGGTTCTAGCCATCTGCTAAATATAAGCTTAGTGGTGTGCCATGCCACAGACAGGCTATTGCTACATGACTTCCAAGTGAATGTCAGACCAAAGTTCAGCTGGAAAAAGTCTCTCTAGCAGGCTGCACTGCGAAGTAACGTTGCATCAAATCTGCAGTGTGCATCACATCTGCAGCACCTTTGTAGTTTTAAGCTCTTTGATTCTGGGTTGCTGATGTCAGCCCACTTTAAATCTCAAATCTCCTTGCATGATACAAGGAGCCCATCACTAGTCTCTGGTGCTTTCCATTCCCTTAGTCCAACTCAGCCACAGACATGCAGCCCATGACAGATGACAGATGGCTTTGGGAGTTTCTGCTAAGGCAGTATCTTTCTTTCAGTATTTAAGCGATAGCGAGTTCCTCCGGAGCACTTTTTTATTATACTTTTGTGCACAGACTCATTAGATGCAAAACATTCTGCCAGTCAACTTTATTTTGCTCCTTGACAGCTGTCATACTGGCAGCCCCAAGATGATGACATGATGCTGATGGACAGGGGGACTGTAATCAATACAGCTTGAACAGATTTAAATCAGCATGCCACTCATCTATGGAAAATACTGTAACAAGAAGTGTGCTGTGTTTGCAATGACTTAGTGCTATATCCTTTTTTGTGTGTCACATCCACACAGCTGTACAGAGCTGAGGCTAAACTTCAGTTAGCACATAGGTGCCTGCAAAAAAATGCTGGATGGGTGCTGTCATCTGGTGAGGTGGCATAGTCTGTGGGGGCGCGGAGGTGATATGCAAAACTACAATGAGTTCCTCATGATTGTATGGTAGAGTCTACCCAAGCCATAGAAGTTTGGAATGAAAAGAATCCATTTAGGAACGAGGAGAGCGTATTTGTGTGTGTGAGAGAGTGAACGTTGACACACATACACTGGTTGAAGCAGAAAATTCACAAGTCCTGCACAGATCTTGTTCTGCAATACCTCCTGTTTTGAGAAGTATGACATTTCCTTGTACACTGGCTCACTTTGACCTATTTACGTTAGGGTTTATTGCCTAGTGTTCAATGCAGGTCACACTGAAAACTGTTGGAGAAGGTTCCAAAAACAAGCTCAATCTTGCTGCTTGGGGGTATCTCACGCCTCAGCTTGAGAGGGCATGGTGCTCTTTGTGACTCCACACTGGCTGGGAGTTGTCCTGCTCATACAGATGTCGGCATGTTCTGTGGGGGACAGTGCTCCTGTTCTCCCCATTGCTGGCCATTGCTTTGCAGGATATTTTTTTGTTTGCTTTCCTTCCCCCAGCAAAATGTAGACTGACTTCTCAAGGAAATGTTTGTTGCAGTATTATTTTTTTTCAGAGCTCGTTTATGCAAGTAATTATAAGATAAATTATAAGATAAGGTGATCGTGTTTCATTTGCTGCTGTTTTGTGTGTGTGTTTTTTTGACTATTATCAGAAAAACAACTGATTGCCCCTCAATACAAATAAAATGTTAATACTTAAGCTTCCTTACTCTATACTAAAAATCCAGAAGGAGAAGCAGTACAATTGCCAACTTCAATCAGGGTCAGTTTTCTAAGGAACAGATAAAGGACAAGCTCGAGCTGATACAACAGACATAGTGCTAATACGGAGTTACCAGGGTAATTATTCAAGTCACAGATTTTGTAAGAAAAGGGACAACAGAAAATGGCTAAGCAAGGCAAAGAATACAGTATTTGGTTAACTTTTTCTCTGCCAAATTAACAAAGTTATTCTCCCTCACCCAATCAGCAGCATTGACTCAATAAGCACTGCTGAGGTTTTGTTATTTTTATTAATGACTCCTGGGCTCCTTTCCCCTATCTTTGCCTGTGTCACTGCCCTCCTAATTGTTGGTGTACACGGACAGGACACAGCAGAGCACAAAGTCTTCTGCACGTTAATCCCTTTCAGTATCTGAAGATTTAATTCCATTTCAACACCATCAAGCAGCTAACTTAATAGTGTGGGTGCAGAGAGGTGAAGGGGTTTCTTCGTGCAGCAGCCTCTGCCCTCCTGCCAATCTGCTCAGCTGAACTGCACCGAGTTCACCGTGCCAGGTAGCGCTTTCCTCTATTTCTGTAGGTGAAAAAGCTTCACTTTATCCTTAATTCCTTATAGTGGAGGATCTCATTAAACTTAAATGCAGCCCCGCAGCACTGGCGTTGAAGGAACAGCCCTTCCCTGACCCGTTTTTATCATCCGTCTTCTGCCTGAGCCACCCCACAGAAAGGCTGGAATACAGTTTTTGTTATTTTTTTTTCAAGCAGTTTTTAGTTTTTCACACGGTTTTCTGTCAGCCGAAGCGCACTTACCAGGCAGAGAGCGGTCCCTGCCCTCACCCTACCGGCCACGGCCCCGGCCCCGCGCCTGCGCGCGCCCGCCCCCAAGATGGCGGCCGGAGTTACCGCCCCCATGGTGCCCCGCGGCGCCCCCCGCTCCCGGAAGCGCCGCAGCCGCCGCCAAGCCCGTTCCGCTCCGCTGCGCTTCGGCGGGCCGCCATGGGGGTGCCGGCCTTCTTCCGCTGGCTCAGCCGCAAGTACCCCTCCATCATCGTCAGCTGCGTGGAGGAGAAGGTGCGCGGGGCCGGGGGGACGGCCCGGGGGGCGGAGCTTGCCCGCGGGGCAGCGGCCGTGGCGACCGCGGTCCGTGGTAACCGGCGCGAGGCGAGGAGCAGCGCGAGGCGCCGCGGGGCCGCCGTGCGGGCGCCGTGAGGACGCCGTGAGGGCACGGGGCGAGGGAAGGCCGTGCAGGAGCGCGGCACCCGGCTCCTGGAAATCGTCTGGTCCGCCTGCGGGGCTAGGGAGCGAGAAACTGCGTGGGGAGAACGCTGCCAGCACGGCACTTGGGGGGAATGGGAATTTTAGGTCTCTTTTATTAAAATGGTGGTTTCCTTTGGGAGGGAGAAGACGCTGTTTGTTCGTGGAGAGCTAGATCTTACTGTGCTGCAAGGTACAAAGACGACTCTAAATCTTAAAGCAGGAGCTCAGGCTCTTCCTGCTTCCCCTTTTTCGTGAGGGGCGCAGGGAAGGAAGGATGATTTCGTCTGGGATTTGTTGAAGTCTTTTCCTCTGACCAGGTGCCATACCCGCATCACATGGAGCGAGGGCCGCACTGAGGCGGGTCCTTCCGTCATGCCTCTTCCACAGGTCTCTCAGCAGGACCTGGAAGGACTGGCTCTGTGAGGCCGCCCTGTTCTC
Organism: Oxyura jamaicensis; assembly: GCF_011077185.1. Taxonomy (NCBI): domain Eukaryota; kingdom Metazoa; phylum Chordata; class Aves; order Anseriformes; family Anatidae; genus Oxyura; species Oxyura jamaicensis. The sequence goes on from NC_048895.1 coordinate 773,698, forward strand.
AGGAGCATGAGTTTGGTGGTCCTGGTAGTGATGCAGGCACATGAAAGCCAGGAGCGAGGCACTGAGGGACCTGGGCTGTCCTTATCATCTGCACAGGCTGATGCAGGATCTTACCATAGTATACCTTAGTTACCTTAGTTTGCAGCACTGCCCTAGGCTATCATTGACATAGCACTTAAGTACTTAACGGCTATATAATTTTTAGGTCTTTCTAATTATTTTTTGTGAGGCTTTTCTCTCACTTACTGGTCTTTCTGCAGCCTACTGTGCTTTTCTCTCCCTCTTTTTTTAATTAATTCATTTTTTTAATTTTGTTTTGTTTTATTTACCCACCAACACAAGATGTTGTGACTGCATCCAAGAGCAACACAGGTCTGTACTCTTGACCCTGCTGCTGGGCTCATGCTGTGGCTTGCACTTTCTCACTGCATCCTGGCCTGCCCTGGGAGAGATGTGCCTCTTATTTGGGAGTTAACATACCATGAAAGAGATAGGAATGTGCAGGAAAAACGTGATAAACTATGTATTGATACTGTTTTTTGACTTCATATATTACCTGTTTGTCTTAAGCAAGGTTTCAGTGTACTTGAGTGGCAGGCTCTCAAATCGCAGTTACTGTTCAGCTCTTTTTGCAGTTAGGGTGTTCTTGCTTTTCAGATTCAGGTAGAGAAATGGTGTCGTACATTTGCACTGATGAAATGCTACAGCTCTTTCACAGTTAAAACTGAGTTACTCTTTATCACCAATATGGCGTATTAGCCTGCCTGATCGCAATGCGTGACGATGCTTTTACCTGCAGTTGCAAGAAATGAATTTGTGACTCTGGCGCACAAGTGAGGATTGAGGAACTGCTATAAAAAAGGTGGTTTGTGTGCTGATGGGTATTGCTTAATAGATGCTTGTATGAATGCTGTCTCTGGAATAGGCTGTTGGCAGCCAGCAGTGAAGGCTGTGGCCACTTGGAAAAATATGGCAAAGTCTGTTGAGTCAAACAGATTGACCATAACAAAATCGTCAGACCCTGATGTCCTTATCTGTGTTGCTTTGTACCAACTTAAGAGCTTGTTGCATTTATAGCTGGGATGGCTCATGGATACCTCACATTTATTCCATTTTTTTTATATTCATATATGGTCGTAAATTTAAGAGTTGACTAGGACAACAGGGAGAAGCTGTAGTTTGTCTTACTATAGAGGAATTTAAATTTCTCACACAATGTAATAGTTTCTATGTGTGTTTTAGGATTGCTTTGAAATCTTTCTAATCATAAATTTTGTATCTCCTGGTAGCTTCTCTTCTTTGAAATATTAAAAAGTTGATCCTTGTTCTCTTATCTAGCTAGATTATTCCTTTTTCTTAAATCTGATTAATCTTTTTTTGTAAGCTGAGCAGGAAGAATAAGAGGAAGATCTTGAAGATAATATAAAATCCAGGAGATTCTTAATCAAATTCATTCAAATTCATTCAAGCTGCAACTAAAGTATCATATTTGAAGATCTATTTTCAGTCACTTTAAAAGCAGCTGTAGATTAAAAGTGAACAGGTTAGTTATATTACAGGAGATATCACTCCCAGATACTTAAGTCTGTTGCATTAAAAAGCTGATAGGTTTTGAGCGTATAGTGGCAAAGTTGCTGACATAACAATATGCAGATGAAAACTGAATGACTTTCGAAGCCATGTAAAAGAGATCAGACTTATTTTGCTTTACCTTCAAGACTGAAAATAGGATCTGTGGAGAGAGCAATTTTATTTTTCCTATCACATAGTTGTAAGCCTTTGATATCTTCTGAGTCACAGTTAGCTTTGGCAAGAGGTTTGATGAAAGATCAAGTAGAACACAAGGCAAGCTGCTTGCCCTGTTATCTGATATAAGCGAGAATGAATACTCTTCTTTTAGAACTGTAGGTCTGGGTTGCCCAGAGTGATTTTATAAAAGCCATAAGCTGAGGTATAGTGTTTCCACTTGACAAGTAGTTTCTGCTCAACCAAGGGTGTTTTTGTCTTTTAAGAAGTTCAGTAACACACTAACACACTTTTTTTTGAATTCTGAAGGATCCAAACAGTGGTCAAGATTTCATCTGCCAGAATTTGACTGATTCGAATGAACGGTAGAAGAAAGATGTGAATTAGTAGGGACTTTGTATGTCTTAAAATGAAATAGAGGTACTTAGTGTTCTGTTATTTAAAATTAGCAAAATTGCACTGGGAATGTTGCATATATTTTTTACAGTTGTAGGAGTAAATGCTGAATAAAGACTTGTCTTTGGGAGTTTAACTTTTGCCTTGTAAGACTGGAATAAGTTTGCCTAGTTCTATTCTGAGCAGGAAGACTGTAAGAAAACTGGTGCTATGGCGTGCAGGTTTTAGCTTCTGAATGCAATGGTTGGAGCTCCCTCCTAGAGATGTGGGGAGCTCAGTTCACAGAATCACAGAGTAGTCTAGGTTGGAAGAGACCTCCAAGATCACTGAGTCCAGTTCTATTAGAGAGCAGCAAGTCTCTGGGTGGGGGTTCAGAGGAAGCGCTTGATGCTTGCCAATCAGCTGTCGATAGGTTTCATGTCAATAGGAGAACCAGGTGTATGGCGTTTTTCCTCGTGGCCTCATGTAGTTATCTGACTGTAGCCTTAACATAAAAATAGACACTATGAAATGCGAGCTGTTCAAGAGTACTCTGCATTCCAACTTTGTCATACTTCATAACCTTTTCCAGCCATGATTTCTTTAAAAACACATTTAACCTTGTCTTGGTTACTCATTTCTCTTCCCTTCGTGATGTTACTGGTGTTTAGTCTGGTGGTTTATACATTCTGCTGTAGTGCTATGAAAAGGACGATGCTGAATTGCTCATAATTGCTGTGAGCGTTGCTAACTGCCTATTGACAAACAAAAACAAACAAAAAAGTGTGTGGAGGAATCAAAATTGAATGTGACTGCTAATCCACGGTGAAGAGAGGAGCTGGATCTCACCCGTGTTTTCAAGCTGATTGTTTTGACTCCTTGAAAGAAGGGGATGAGTGCTCACATAGGTATTATAGGTGCCAGCGCTGATCTCTGCCCAGGGCTGGTTACAGAGACTGTTCTCTTTGCTGAGACAGGTGTTTTTTGTTGGCGTGCCAGCATGAATAAAATAAACTGTTATTATGTTGACCCCACCTCTCCTTGAGTAGTGGGATTGTTTATTACTTCCTGGGTGTTCAGCTGAGATTCATTTTCTCTGTAGTTGTGGATTTACCACGCTTAGCTTCTTGCAGGCATTCAAGAACACTGAATAATTCCCAGAACACAGATGGCTGTAGTTGTCATCATTTAGCACTGAGTTTGATGTTTGGCACGTAGCAGCCTCATAGTAGAAAATGCACTGACATAAAGAAAGAGACGCATTAGAGCTGAAAGTTGACCCACTTTCAGAAGTGGGAAGTAAGGACTGGGATTTATTTAGCATTTCAAATATATCCATGGACAAACTCAGAGTCAGTTCAGAGGTTTGAGCACTTCAATGCATCTGATAGCCAACAGGAAAAGTAATACATATATATCCCAAATGGTGACTTTTGTCTGCTGGGATCTCCTTTCTCTGTGTAGCAGACTCTAGGGGAAAATAAAATGTTCTTTTCTTTTGCTCATCAGGATGTACTGATATACTGTTACTTGGATAAGGTTGTCATGTCATCTGCTTCACTCCAATATGCGGTCACCTAGGTGAATTGCTTTGGCTGCCTCCCCCTCCCCAGCTGTGTATGTGAATTAAATGTTGGCTTGCAGTGAGGAGAGACAATTGTATGAGTTTGTTTACGTGTGTCCATCTGGAAAATTAAGTGTTAAAAGTGAGAAGATTTTTGACATTTGTTGTCACATTAACTTTAGGGCATTATATTAGATACTTTTGAAATATTGTCTTTGGTCTGTATGGTCCTGGTGATAAAAATAATTGTTTTCCTGGAAAATGCAAGGTGTGAAAACTTCTTGAAGCAATATTTATAATACATGCCAATCAACAGGTATGAGCCAGCTCTGCTGTAAGTCATCATAGTACCTTCAGGTCATGCTAGATTATAAAGGTCTTAAAACAGAATTGCTTTAACACTATAAGCGTGATACTCCAGGTAATTATCTTGTGGGTAGTTTGTTGCTGACTTTTTCTACTGTCCCTGAAGTAATCAGCTCCTGCATCTGTACATTAGCGCTTCTGTTTGGTTATTTTTTCAACTTCCATAATTGAGTACTAAAATAATTGTTTCATCTGCTTTCACAGGCAAAAGAATGCAATGGTGTCAAGGCTTCAATCGATACAAGCAAGCCTAACCCTAATGAGGTGGAGTTTGATAATCTATATTTGGACATGAATGGTATAATTCACCCTTGTACACATCCAGAAGACAAGTAAGGCAGTTTTTTTTGTATCTATCTGTAAATAGGAATTATTCATAGCATTTCACATGTTAAATGAAATATTCTGTGTTCTAGGCCAGCGCCTAAAAACGAAGATGAAATGATGGTTGCGATTTTTGAGTATATTGACAGGATATTCAACATTGTACGACCAAGACGACTTCTCTACATGGCTATAGACGGAGTAGTAAGTATTGATATATATAGTTCCTGGTAACAGCTGTTGGTAGCATAGGGATCAATGACATTTGCTCTTATAAGATCCTTTATGAAACAGTTTTCTAAAATGAGAAACTATAAGTGAAATGTGCTGTTAATTAGATTTTGGTGAGGGTATTTAAAACCATTTGTGAGTTTTGTTGTCCATGGGGTTACCTAGGCTAACTGATGTAGTCTATTGCAATTTGAACTTTGCTTCTACAAAGCAGGAAACTTCCATAAGACAGTAACATTGCAACTGTTTCTTATCTTCCTCCATTCTATGGCTTTAGTAATGATTTATGCAACAGTCTGGGAAAGACCAGAGAACCATTTAAGCACATGCACTTAAAACAGCTAGTGACTTAATCATGCTGTGGAATGTTTCCCACGCTAGCTTTACCAGGACATTTGAGACTGTCTTTTTCCATACCTTATCCCTATCCCACCTAGCATATCAGTTAGTCTGATAAAAGATACCACCTTTCCGTAATATCTTCACTTTATTGAATTTATCCAGACTGTTGTCTCAGTAAGAGATACCAAAATAGCCTAGCAGACTTCTGGTACATCTGTTAAACTTTGGCTGTTTGTCTAGGCTTTGCAGTTTCTCCAAGGTAAGATGAGCATTATTAAATAGAAAGATTTTTACTTGCATTCAAGTGCAGGAATTCCTGAGATATTTGTCTTTATAAAAGTAATCCAAACTAAATGTTTGTGCATCCTTTTAAAAATCCCAGCATACTTGCCTTATGTACTAACTAAGTACTGTCTGCTGTAATCTTTTTATTTGCAAAAGAGTTATGAATACAATTTTAGGAATTTCTTTTTGGAAAAAGGGTTATGTAATAAATATTTTCAGATACACGGCCCTGCAAGTTTAATTTATTTTGCGAAGGAGTCTTTGAATCCTTGAGCGCTGTGCATTTCTGAGATGGTGGTAAGAGATGTGCATACTGCTGGGTTTCCTTGCTTAGAAGCTGAAGAAATGTATTTAAAAAAAATTGTCCAGCCCCCTGTCCTGTCATATGAGTGTTAGTAGTGGTGACAGGGGAGTGAGAGAACAGAATCCTGGTTTCAAAAGACTTGTCTTAAAAACCAGAAACAACCAGCAGATATAAGATAATTGGCTAGATGCGATAACTGAACCAAGCATTGTGTTACTTTTAGGCTCCTCGTGCAAAAATGAATCAACAGCGGTCAAGAAGATTCAGAGCATCAAAGGAGGGCATGGAAGCTGCTGAAGAGAAGCAAAAAATAAGACAAGAAATTCTGGCAAAAGGTAAAGCTGTGACCATACTGATGTTTTTCATGTTTTTTTTTGGTTTTAGGTGCTTCAGTAAAGGTTAGAAAAGTGTTGTCTTGGTCCCTGGATATTTATTCTGTGCCTTACTAGAAGAAGGAGGGTATAGTAAACCTATGGAAGGATGGATCTGTTCTTTTCCAAAGTTAAGATTCAAGATAAAAGAAGAGTGACATCCTGTTTTTCTGTCCCCCTGCCTGAAATAGATTTGTGTTGAGTATTTTTAATTCCTTTAGGGAAAAAAGAATGAACAGGGGAACAGGGATAAATGTAGTAGTGGGCCGCTAAGCAAAACTCTTAATGGAAGGAAATCCATATCATACGGCTTAACTAAAAGAGTCATAGCTTAAAAGTAGGGATCATGTGAAAATAGTACGGCACAGGAATAATGAATGAATAGCAAGCAAGCATAGTTGTCACAGTGGAAACTGAATAAGGGAACAAAGCACAATTTAAGAGTGACAGTAGCATGACTTGAATGAAAGCAGTGTGTGTAACTGAAACATGCTGGTTGGGATGGAGAAATTAATTCAGGTGACTTTGTAGGAGGAATGAATGTGGTATTCCAAGTGAGAGGGCCATTGTGTAACCTAAGTTAGAAATAAAATAAAATAAAAAAAAAAAAAAAGGAGGACAAAGACTATTTTAACACTTTTTCCCATAGCATTTCTAGACTATGAAGACCCTTTATGAAGCTCAGAGATGAGAGAAGTTGGTGTAACCCTGTTTGGGGACCCTAAGTGAATAGATAGTGGAAACATAGGGGAGAATAAGTAAGAAAATTTCCTAATGTTTTATCTCATTTAGCAAGCTTGGTTTTGAGACTTCTTTCAGGATCTTTGCTATTGGTAGTGAAATCACTTCTCTGAAGCAACAAGCAACATTTGTACATGTACTAGTAGCTTATTTTAAGATGAAGATAATGTAATGGTAAGAGCTGTTTTGAAATAAAGTAATTTTTCACTATATGTTAATTGTTATCAGGGAAGCCTTCAGGGTTTTTACAGAAGTAAACCAATATGGAACACTCAAAACAGTTTGGCATGATAAAATGTCTTTATTGCTCTAGGTGGCATTCTTCCTCCAGAAGAAGTGAAAGAAAGATTTGACAGCAACTGTATTACTCCAGTAAGTAATCTTGCACTTTAACCAGCAATTGCCAGTGTCTGGATGATGCCTTAATTTATTTTCTTCCGTCACTTTTTAGGGAACTGAGTTTATGGACAATCTTGCTAAATGTCTCCGCTATTACATTGCTGACCGTTTGAACAGTGACCCAGGGTGGAAAAATTTGACAGTGAGTTTCACTTAATTTCATACTTAAGGAACATTTAGGTGATCTATCAGGCTATGCTGGGATATGATTGAAGAGTATAAATTTAACATATCATCTTCTGGCACCATTGTTATTAATAATGGGCAAACTTGCACGTTTTGCTGGACTTCAGATATGTGTTTCACCCTAATAATACAATCTAAAAGCACCATTTGTTTTGATTTCATTTAAGAGCAATGAAAAGATTTGATATGGGGAGCTACAATTTGATGTAATGGGAGACGGTTTTAGGAATATTTTGTCATCTTGGGGAAAAGTGTCAAGATCCACTGTATATGTTTTCTTTTCACTATTTATTTTTAACTTGCTTGCTACCTCAGACTACATTTTCCCTATTATTCTAATGATGGACAACCAGATCATCAACTTTCATTCTTTCTGGACTTTGAGATTCTCCTCTCCAGTTCCTCAACAACTCCATCCACATCGAGTTCTGTTTCTGACAACAACCCTCTGTTTGCTGCTTTGTACAAGAGGACAGAATAGCTAGATTCAGATGCTCTTATTCTCCATAAGTTGACTGTAAAAGTCGTGTAATTAGAGAGCAGTTGACTTAATTCTTTCCATCAGACACAAGATTTGAAAACCCTAATGCCTATTTCTATTGCCTTAATAATATATCAGGAAGCTAATGATGTGATAATTTCAGTGGTATTTGAATCAACTTGTCAGCTTCATCTTAGAATTAGTAGAGGAAATTAAGGTCTATTGATTCAAACTCTTAAATAACTTATTTTTATGTCATAATATTCTATTTCACACTACAAATTAAGATTTCAGATACTTGTAAGTCGGATTCAGTATGAAAACTACATAGTTTTTTTTAAATGTGGCAGCATAAATTGTTTACCTAATCTGTAAATCTTCCATAGGTAATTTTGTCTGATGCTAGTGCTCCTGGTGAAGGAGAACATAAAATCATGGATTATATTAGAAGACAAAGAGGTAAACTTGAAATAAATGTGATTGTTTTGTTTTAAACTAAGGTATTGTTACTAATTTGTCTTATATAACTTCGGTTCGCTAAATGTAATTTTCTTTTGTAGCTCAACCAAACCATGACCCGAATACTCATCATTGTCTGTGTGGGGCTGATGGTGAGTTCTTGGCTAGCAATGTCTTATCATCAAGAAACAATATAAGAAAGTTTAATGAGTTGGGCTGTAGTGTCTAGACTTCCATTTTTGTGTACGTAATCTAATTAATCTATTAGTTTTTGAAAACTATCTAATACTTGGGGAAAGATCTAGCACTGTCCATGAGACTGAAGGGCCAACTTTTGCTTAGTTGTATTTGTGTTCACACTTGCTTAAATTAGAATGTACTTGACTTTAAGCTTTTTATTTTTCAAAAGAGCTAAACTGTTTATCCTTCATTGTATTCTATTCTTCTCTTTTGATTGGTAGCTGATCTAATTATGCTCGGTTTAGCTACGCATGAACCAAATTTCACCATAATTAGGGAAGAGTTTAAACCAAATAAACCCAAGCCATGTGCTCTTTGTAACCAGATGGGTCATGAGGTTAAGGATTGTCAAGGTCTGCCTAGAGAAAAACAAGGCAAGGTAAGAATTTCCAGAAATTCTTCAAATTTGTAAGCAAATTTATGTGTTGAGATCCTCAAGTTATTCTTGCTGTCAGTTTTGCAATTTGTCAATACAAATTATGTTACTGGAATTACCTGGCTTTCCTTTTATATTAATAAATAAAAATTGTAGTTCTGTAGCCTATAAATGCTATGTGGAACTTAACTTCCTCACTTGTATTTGTTTGCTTTCTTTTTCCTACTGGTGAGAGAAAACAATCGGTCACTTAACAGATGGACAAAGTATCAAGATGCATTCTTGCATAAGAACTTGAGAACCTGTGCTTATGTATCTCTTTAAGTTCCTTTCAAAGTAAACTGTAAAATTGAGCTGGATAAACGTTAAAATGAGCTTGGATGTAATGCAACTTTTGCCTTTTACTGTAGCATGATCAGTTTGCAGACAGTCTTCCTACTTCGGAACAAGAATTTATCTTCATCCGATTATGTGTTTTGCGAGAGGTATGTTGACGCAGTTACAACATCTGCTTTGTATAAATGATATTTTTAAACTCCATGCACAGAACTTTCTGATGTCTTTTGTGTGTGTTGCAGTATTTAGAAAGAGAACTCACTATGGCCAGCTTGCCTTTCACCTTTGATTTTGAAAGAAGTGTTGACGACTGGGTCTTCATGTGCTTTTTTGTTGGAAATGACTTTCTTCCTCATCTGCCATCTTTAGAGATCAGGTATACACAGATGTGTTTCACTCTCCTGCAAGTATAGGTACTGTGGTTTTAAATGTCAAGTCTCATGCTTTTGTTTGTTTGTTTTTAGGGAGGGAGCAATTGATCGCTTGGTTAACATATATAAAAATGTGGTGCACAAAACTGGGGTAATTTTTTTCTTTTTTTTAAATATCTGTGTGCTTACTACAAAAATCGTTTTGATTTTTAATCATTTTATTTTGTATTTTACAGGGCTACCTCACAGAAAGTGGTTTCGTCAACCTGCAGCGAGTCCAGATGATCATGTTAGCTGTTGGAGAAGTTGAAGATAGTATTTTCAAAAAGAGAAAAGATGACGATGTAATTTTCTTGTTACATTCTAAGAGGTGTTTTTTGTTTGTTTTTTTTTTTCATGACTTTTGTTAGACTGTGACATTCCTCTAATAGAATATGAAAAAAAAACCTGTTATCTCTAGTGACTTCATCTGTATTTGAAAATGAGTTGAGTGCTTCCAGTTGATATACTTCTTCCTGGACTGCAGGGCCTGTTTTTCTGGTTGCTATCCCAAGCAACAGCAAAATGAAAACTGTATGTGAGTTCTGTTACTGCCTGGAACTTCTTGTTCACAGCTGCTGTGAAAACTATACAAGGAATTATTTTGTACTTTGCTGCAACCTGTGGAAGAGCAAGCAATGAGCAGGGGTGGAGTACTAAATAATAGTTCAAAGTGCATTCTTGCCTTGCAGCACCTCCTGCCATTTTAAATGTGTTCAGAAATTATTGTTCTTTTGGTCTGCCTCTGCAAACTGTCCGTGCAGTTTTTTTGCATGTGTATTTTAATTGCAGTGTATTCATTAAGCACGCACGGGATAAAGAAAGTTGTCTTTACTATCCAGTCAAAAAATGGTCTGCCAATGCTGGCAAAATGTTTCATTTATAATTGCCCTAGTCTATGCATCTCTTGAAATAAAAATGCTGATTTGTTGTTCAAGTTCTCAGTATCTTTGGTTCAAGATCTTTCCTCGTGCCTCATCTTTTCCCGTTTCTAGGACTTTGTCTCTTGTTTTTTTTTTTTGTTTTTTTTTTTTTGGCAACTGTTCAAGTCCAGAGAGGAGCTTTTGTATGTGTTATCACTTACAGTCCTTTGATGCTTTCATGTCACCTTGAACTTAGTCTAGTACCTAAGCACAGTAGGTGATATAAGTCATAACCAAAATTATGGGGCTTTGAATAAGCAGCTATTCTTCACCTTTTTCTGTAGGTTTTCATTGTAAGGTAGAAGTTTCTACCCTGGATTTACAGATAAAAGAACTGATCTTTATCTTATTCAGAACATTACTTAAACTTTATGGTCTTTTCGTTGGTAAAGGATTATAGTATCTTTCCAAGAAATCTGTATGTTTGACTTTATTTTTCTTTATTCTTTACATAGGATAACTTCAAAAGACGGCAAAAAGAAAAAAAGAAAAGAATGAAGGTAAACTGATTTCTTTCACAATGCAAAAACTCTAGCAAGAATTAAAATATGTACTGTAGCTTTCAGAAAATATGTTGAAGCTGCAGTTGTAATCGTGGCATTTTCTGCACTGTGTGTAAACTAATTTTTAGTGTTTTTGGCTTTTTTTTGTGGCTTTTTGCAAACTGGGGCTTTGAAGGAATTGTGTATTATAGGCTTCTTAAGGGGAAGGAAGGAGAGAGCTGAATATGCTGGCTGATACCTGTATTTTTTGTCCTTCAAGTGTACACAATTAGGCACTTTCATGATGACTTAGAAATGGTTTGACATGAACACTGAAAATAATTGCTTTTCCATGTTTTGATAGAAGTCTTCTCAGCAACTGTATTGCTTAGGCAGATAGAGTGTAGCATAAGAGTTTAGATTTTTTTTTTTTTTTTTTTTTTTTTTTTTTCCTGAAAGAGATTAATAAATTACAGGAATTTGAGGGTCTCACCTGTCATCTTATGCCTGGCAAGGATTGTTAAACATAACTAATTTAAACTGAACTGAGAGAAATGTGCTTGTTTATGTAAAGTACTAATCTGAAAATTCTGAGACATGACCATACTGCTGTGGAGATTACATTTCTTTTTCAGTATACCAGTATGTATTTATATTTTAGAGGGATCATCCTTCTTTTATTCCTGGTGGTCAGTTTTCCCCTCAAGCTCTGGGAAATCGATCCAGTCCTCAAGCAATCAGTAACCCTAGGCAAGCTGCCTATGAGATGAGAATGCATGACAGACAGAATTCTGTAAGTAGAAGTTTAAAGGTATTTATAAATAAAAATGAAAATAATCACATCCTGTGTAATTCTGGACAATGTTTTCTCTAACCTGTCAGGTCCTCTTGAAAAGCAGACCAATAAATATGTATTTTTCAGAGAAATGGCTTTTAATACTCAGTCGTTGAGATACTACTTAACTAAAATTGTGTTCTTTATTTTAATGTTTGAAATAGCATTGCTCATTAAGTAGTTAAGGGAATGCAGGTGTGGGGTGAATGCATCTGAGTTAAATATGGTGACTAGTTACCAAACCCCTTTGGGATTTGTGGAGTCTGAGAATATAGTTTTAGAAGCTTTAGAACCTTCTGAGAATATAGTTTTAGAAGCTTCCTCAGTAGTTTTGCGTGAGACACAAACTGATTCCCTGAGCTGGAGATGTTCTTTTAATACATATATTTTCTGTTTACTGCTTTTGGAATTTGTGACATCTTTGCACTCTGACCTGTTTGGTTATTACTTTTCTGTGGGGACTTCCTGTCTCTCAGTACTGTGAAGAAATAGTAAAACAGGCTGAGAATTATTGAGGTATAGCTTGAAGCTGTTCTTTCACATCCAGACTTGCATGCTTGAGAGGGCGTATGTGAAATGCACGTAGAATGTGTGCATTTTGTTTGTTTCAGTGATTGATGTGTGTATAAAGAACTTGTTTTAATCAGGAAACTGAAAGACCAGTATGCATAAAAAATGATGCAAGGTGCCATTTACCAGTGTGTGCACAAAATACGGTATCATTCCCCACCATGACTTTTCCCCCAAGCTGTATGTCTCCATTGTATTTCAATAGTTCTCAGAATTTCTAGTATAATTTACAGTACTTTTTTTTTAAGCAAGAGCTTTAAACAAAAAAATCAGTCTTTAATAATAAACATCTGTCTCCCAGATCACTTTTAAAGAGTACACGTATGTTTGTGTACATACATAGGTAATACCTGATTTCTAATACCTTGGAAAGGTATTAGAAATCAATGGGTAACTGGAAATAAGTTCAATGCTCTGTTAGCAGTCTCAATGGTCATATTGTTATTAAAGTTAACATTCTTTCTGTTCATAATTTTTCATTGAAACACTGAACGTATTTCTGAGTAAAGGTTCTTTTCATCGTGAAGATTTACTTTCTGTCTTTTAAGTCTGAATAAATATAATTTGCTTTATTTAAAATATAGTTACTTCTATTCTTCCCTTTTAATCTTGAAACTTTTGCACGTGGGTTAAGCAAATCAGTTCTTTTATGGAATCTATGTACTTGTTGAGGTTTTGTTTAAAATGCCAATTCTTATTTTATTGCAGCTATTTATCTTCACTTTGTAGAACTGAAAATGGCAGGCTTTTTTTAAGACTATCATATTAAAATACATAAATTTGAAAGGAGTTCAAAGGATCGGTTGGGAGAAAACAGTATTTCTGCCAGTTTTGAATTACAAGCAGTATTTGTATGGTACTCTGCATATGCATTTTTCATTGTCACTGTAAAATGAAGTTGTAACATGAGCTGTAGGACTAAAGACAACAGTTGTATTCCAAAATTGGAATATATCAGTGGCATGTCTTATCATTTTACAGTCTTATTTGTTTCATCTTTTTCTTTCTAAAATACAATGAACTTTTTGGCTGTATAAATCAGCACCTGCCTTCTAATAGAAAGATGTGTTCCTTTATTTTGCTGCTTGACTTCATAGCTTAAGGATTGTGTATATTTTGCCTTGATTTCTGGGGGAACTAAAATAATGTGTGATTTTTCTTTAACACATAGCTGTTAATTTTAACTTGGATTTAAAATGTCTAATAAATCATTTCCCCCCTCTATTTATTTGTAATAATTATGACCCTAGACAACTTCATCTCCAAATACCAGTCTCAATTCTGATGGCTCCCCATCCCCAGCAGGAGGAATTAAGCGAAAAGCTGAAGATAGTGACAGTGAACCTGAGCCAGAGGATAATATCAGGTGAAGCCATTTTTTGTAGCACTTTGTTAGCAAATTGCTGAAATAGATGCAGTCTAATTAATGCCTTTTAGCTTAGAGCAGCAGTGCCTTCAGATGCTTTTCTATGATCTTTTTATCCACCGGTAATTAATGTGGAGGGTTAGAATATTCAGTAAATTCCAGTGAGATGTGTAAGCTATAGCTGTTAAATCTAAGTATCTAGATTAGTATGCGCGCAGGTTTTCATCCTGCAAGCCACTACTCCCTTTGAGACCACGCGCTAGATTGGCTAGACATCCACTGTTCATCTTTGATTATGTGAGCTGAATGCCTCTGTTTTGCAGTTGAATTTTTGAACTGTTTAACCCATAAAATTCAGTTGCACTTGCATGTGCAGCATTATTTATTTTGGCTATCACAATAGGTTTTCCTCCATCTTTGATTAGTAGCAGGCTCATTTTTGGCTGCAATAAATTTTTAAATATTATTCACTAGATGATTAAAGGATAGGAATGTGAATAGAATTAACGGACAGTTAATTACCACTGAGTGTAAATTTATCAAAGGTTTAAATCAGGCTATTACCCTTTAAGTCAAGGGTGAAGACCTTATAATTTTTGTTGAAGTTGCTGTCCTGATAAATGCAACCAGTGGGTTTTTGTATTCTGTAGAGCCAGGGGATGTATTTAGTCATGAGAAAACAAAAAGGGTTACTTCATTGTGAAGTACTGATCACTAGTGTACTGTAGTGTTGTCATGACATTTGTTGCATCTGGCCAATTTGATCTTCCAGGGAGATACTCTGGCTGTCATTCGTATTTTATTTATTATATATGCAGATCTGCATGAATTGGTTTTGTCATTGTGTTTTCTATATCGATCAAGCAAAATTTATGTCTAATATCAGAGTAAATGTTAGTGTTGTGTTTTGCATTTGAATTTTAGCAGAGATGCTAAAAGAAGCCTTAACACTGTTTTATTTGTTCGTTTTAAAGCAACTAGCATGAATGAATTGTGGTGATTTATAAGTAGCAAAATTTTTCACGAAGGTGGTACTGACAAGCTAGTGGATATGCTACATTTTTCTGCAATTTTTTAGCTCTGCTATAGCTCAGAATATTTATTCAGATCCTTTTCTGATTGAAAAATACTTCTTGGATTTTCATTGTGTTGGGAAATGATGAACAAGTGTATTTCTTAGACTTTTAAAAGTGTGATTTGTATCAAGTTCTATTTAGATGAGGATGGAAATAGATTTAAAATAATCATTTTCAGTACTAAGTAAAAATGAGTGCATAAGTGGAGTGGATGCAGAAGTTGTTTACAAAAATACCTTTTGTATTTAGAATGACTTTAAAACTAGCCCAAATAGTTCTAGTCAGCTAGCAAATTTGGGTGTTTGTTGTTTTTGTTGTTGCTGCCTTATGGAAAGGATTTTGAAGCTCATGTAGGAATCCAGCTGCCAGGGAACTCATAGAGTCCTCTGCATGGACTGCAGATGTTCTTGACCCTGTCCTTCAAGACTTCAGCACAAGCAGCTCTTGTCCTTGCTTGCCTGGCTATTTGTCTTAAACTCCTGAACATGTCCCTTGTTTTTTCTACCTCCTCATCAGTGTGAGCCATCTTTGAGCTGGCTTGGGTTGAGTATAAATACTATCCCTGTACTGGTCAACCAGTTTGAAATAGAAGCAAGGAAAATATTCTTTTTGCAAAACCTAAAGGATATGCATCTTGGGCTAGTGTTTTTTGTTTGGTTGGTTGGTTTTTGAAATAAGTTTAAAGCGACCTTTGTTCACTTTTAAGGCTTCATATACTATATCTACTGTGCTATGAGACTCTGTCATGTGTAAGTTTGAGCTGACCTCTCTGAATTACATACAGAATCCGTAGGACACATGTAACCTGACAGGTCAACTCAAAATTAAAGGTGCAATAATGCCAAATTTTGAAATGCTGAGAAAAAGATTATACATAAAAATTTAAATCCTTATTAAGGGATTATCTGATTTAACCAGTTTGTAATTTGCTTTACTCTAGTTCATTTAAATACCGAAATTCATGTGCAGGTTGAGATGGATGTATAAAATGCATGCACCACAAGAAAAAAAAAAAAAAGATATCTTTGTGAGAAAGGCCAGTTTTTGAAGCATGACATCATGATTGAACCAAACTTTAAGTAGAGCTTAATCTGTTATTTAAAACTGGCTTTGTAGATAGCAGTTTCTAAATCAAGCCAGAATTTCCCCCAAGATTTCTGTGTGTCTGTTACAGCTAACAAATGGAAGTTTTATGTGCATGTTAATAGCTAGCTGCCTGTGGCACAGTTGTTCTCAAAATTTACGTCATCTCAAACAATCAGGAATGCAGTAGATGGAGTGAGCTGAGAGGTGTCCTAGGAAGAAAAGCTTTGTAGTCTGCAAGCAGTGATGCCTGCTGCTGCCCATGACATGCATTCCCCCTGCTCTTTTTTTTTTTTCCTTAGAGAAGCCTCAGGTATATTATTAGCATTAATTTTCACAGTATACTTTTTTCTTGAAGTGTGGCATTACGTTGCATTAGAACTGAGGGATTCAAATGCTTGTCTGTCAGTGATGAGCATGTGGTGGTTTTCCCTGCCCCATCCCTAAGCAGACGTAAGGGGGAGCTGTGTGAAGTGTGATAAATAGTGTCTGAGACTACGTTTCTGACTCCAATATCCCCCTCTGGCATGAAAGATTGAAAATCCCTCTGTTAAAGGAAGCTCATGTAATGCGAGTCAGCAAGCTCCGGGTTCCTGAGTTGCAGATAATTCTGCTGCTAGTCATAGCTTGTCTGAACAGCAATAGAAAAGTTGGTGATTATTATTAATAAAATAATAATTTGGTTACTGGCCCTCCTTTGCTTGGAAGACTAGTAAGAATAGAGGTTAGAACTTTATGTGAGAAGAGATTCCTGTAAGGTACAGGCTTTGGCCTCTTTACCTTAGGTAGGGAAGGAGAAGAGTATTTTTTGTTTCTAACGGAATTGTTGAAGAGCAAAACTCAAATGTGAATTCTGGTAGTAGATTCCTGATAAGAAAGATGAAATTATGGACTAGGAATAATAGACTGAAGAATTCAAATAATCTTCTTGACAGTAGCACCCTCGTTTTGAAAATGTACTCTGCTTCTAACTAGGACTTTGAAGATGTATTTGTCAGGATGATAGCTTCAGAATTTCTGTGGATTTTCTGTGATGTTGGCCATTGGATTTTATTACCTTGCTGTTGAGTATCAGTTTTCATGCTTTCATTTAAATCAGTATTAAATAGTATAAAAGTGGGATTAAAGTAGGGAGTTACTTTGCTTTAAACTTTAATTCAGAAATGTAAGTGGACATATATTAACATGTATTGACATCTATTTATATTTACTACACAGGTTGTGGGAAACTGGTTGGAAGCAACGCTATTATAAAAACAAATTTGATGTTGATGCATCTGATGAGAAATTTCGTCGTAAAGTTGTACAGTCCTATGTTGAAGGGCTTTGCTGGGTTCTCAGATATTATTATCAGGTACTTAATAATTTCTTTCCTGAAACTTTAGTTTTCTTTTGTGTCTGCAACCTGCCTCTTTTCAGGAAATAACTTTTCATTGCTTATTTTCACAAAGCAATCCTTTTCTGAAGATATAAATGCATTCCCATTCTATTTGACACTTGAAATTTGAATGCAGTTCTTGTTTCTCTCATACAGTAACAGTACTTCTTAGTTTATTAAGAACTGATTCATATTTTTTCTTCGCAATACATGGCTGGTGAATTCGCAATGACAATGAGCAAACAAAGGACAATGCCTGTGAAATCCTAGTAAGAATTTGGAAGGAACAGAGTCGTGGTCTTCTCCATAGATTGTAATGATGTTCCATGAAGTGCTTTGTGATTGAAGTAATTTGTATCTGATTTAAATCTTTTGATAATTGAGATGTCAGATTGGCAAGAGATTAGTTAAACATATTGGTGTTTGTTGCAGTGATGGTTAACTAGTTTTGTGCTCTGTGAACAAAGTAAGTTGTATTTGGTGTGTGACCTGGGAATAGAATGTGCCAGCAAATGAAGTTTATCTGTCTCAACGCGATATGTAGTGTGAATGCAGTGCCATGCTGACAAAACTGCACGCTTCTCATAGGCAGCTCATACCTGTCTGACTTATAGTACAGGCAGGGCAAATATCTCACGCGTGCAAAAGAACGTAGTTTATTATAGCAATCTTTTTTCATTCCCTTGGAACAAAAGAGGGGGCATTCTTTTCCCTTCTGCTGTATTTATCAGTTAGGGCTCTGTCTTGCATGTTGTGGTGGATGAAAACAATACAGCTTAAGGCTTGCAAGTTTGTTGCAGCTGATCTGCAGGAGAGCTGAATTTATCTGTGCGCATCCTTGAGTAGCTCATCTGGCAGAGGAAAAAGGTCACCTGGAGTTAGTGGCCACCTTGACATATGGAAATTCCCATGATCCTGCACACAGTTAAGGTCTGCTGAAAACTTACTGTGTTCCTGTTAATTGTGGCTAGATGTGTTCTTAGAACTCTATACGTGCCCATGTGTCTGAGTTGTGTAAATAGATTAGCTATAGATGTCTGCTGGAAAGCTGTGAGTGCAACCTTTAGTATTGCAGTGGTTAAAAAACAACAACTGCAAAAGACAGTGTGGATTATAAAAAAAAATCTGTGAGTAGATGTTCTTGAGAAAATACTTATGAGGAGATCAAAATATTGACATTCATTTGAGCTTTGTAAAAATTAAGGTTCTTTTATTCAAAGGAGTGTGATATACATTCATTGCTCTGCGTTGAGCATGCCACAGCCTAGCGCAAACAGTATGGTGTGTTTTTATAACTGTTCAAACCTGGGTACTATTGAGAGATTTGTGGCTTTAAATGTACAGGAGCTGATAAACTGACAGATACCCAAACTTAAAACAATCCAAGCAAGTCCCTATGCAGTGTTCCCTAGTTTAGCGTATAAAACCCATTTAGTTAATGAGATGTATGTGGGTGACTCCTTGTCTTCTGGAGTTTGTAGACAGGAGTGACTGATACACAAGAACTGTAGATTATTACAGCTGCAAAGAAAATAAATCAGTGAGGTTGGTAACTTCAAGCTTCAGGCAGGACCACAGTGCTCTCAAGAATACTGAGGAGGAGTGCAAATAAGATCTCAAGGAAAAGTGGCTGTATAAAAGTATATCTGGTTGAGTAAAGTTCCAAAGGAAAACTTGAACATACACAAAAGTTTAAGGCTTTATTTTTACTGCTTTGCTTTGTATTCAGATTACTCTAAAGGCAAATCTCTCTTTAGACCTTGTTAAAAAAATAATACATTGCTGACTTAAAACAGTGTAGCAATTAAATGCTTGCATGTGCTAGCTATACTTGCATAACAGAGCTATATGTAAGGCAAGATTCTACAACCTGCTACATGTGGGCAGTCTGTTTTATCAGTGTGGAGCAGCAGGCAAATCACTTTCGGCCCCTATGGAAGTTAGATTAGGAAACTATTGGACTGGGGGAATGTCAAAACAGGTTTGCTTGATTTTTGTTTTTCTGTTTGCCATTGTACAAATTGCTTCCAGTAACCAGTGTTCGTTGTCCTTAAAACATCTGAAAGAATGTTATGTGCATTGCTACTCCTATAAAAAGCTAATAATGTAGAACATGCTCCACTAGTAGAAACATCTGTTTCAGGGGAAAAAGATTAACAAAAAGCCCAAATCCACCTTGCTTCTGAAACAGACTGAAACCACCTGAGGAATTGCATCTGATATTAAAGTTGCTGTAGGTTTATACCAAAAATATCATTGGAGGAGCCTCATTGACATTTAGTTATTCAGAATTGGAAGTCAAAATAGTAGGCTTTTGTTTCAAGTGCTACTGCTAAGATAGCTAGCTGAGAAGGTGAAAACTTGACTTAGACCTTCTAGAGTCACATTTCCTTTAAAGTGTGTTGTGTTCCGATGTGTTTGAGCTGATTTTCTTTTCTTTTTGAGGATTATTTTGCGACTTTGAAGTGAATGCACTTTATATTTCCCAGTATTCAAGACGAAGCAGTGAGAGGGAAAAGTAAAATGTTACCTGAAGTGCTTGTTAGTGCTTTTACTGAATAGAAATGTATCAGTTTAAAACAATACTTTCCAACCTGCAACTAATGCTGTTCAGATAGAATGCACTCTACGTCGTGTGAATATCAGATTTCTCTGGTCCCTCATATTCCGAAGTTAGCAGTGCTATTTAACTTTGAAAAATGGTAATGCAAGTTATGTGCTGCCAAAAAAGTACCTCTATTCCTGATGAGACCACTGTAATGGCTTTCTGAGATGCACAATTACACTGTTTATACAGTTATGGAGAACTTGAGAATTCTTCCTCTGCGCTTCCATGTTCTGAGATGTGCCAGCAGCTCTACACAACTTGAAAATATGTCCGGTTGCTGTAAGCTCCTCAACTTAACCCCAGGGGCTGGTTAACTGTATGGATAGACTGTGTTTTCCTGCTCTTCGCAAGACACTTGTTTGATTTTATTGGATTTCTTGTGTGTGTGTATGCGTGTATGTTTTTTCTAGAGGGGGAAGAAAAAAGCGTGAGGTATGTTACAGTGTCCTGAAGTTAAGGTTAAGATTCTTCTGTAAGGTCTTTTGTATTGTTACGGTGCTAGGTCTGTCTCTTTGGCTGTCTCCCTTAGTGACTCAAACCTAGCACATAGCAAGAGTACTTTGGCAGAGAAGTCAATCTGCTGTTCTGTGCTGCTGAGGAAATGCCTGAGGTCTCCATTCACTATCCAGTGATCTCACTCGCTCTAATCTGGCTATGAAAAGTTAAGTCCCAACCTGAAGTCCAGAGTACCTTTAGAGGCAAGAGTTCTTTCTTTTCTAACCATGGGGACTCCTCTTTCTCCAAGTTGACACTGGGTTAAATTTTGTCAACTTTAGTTACTGGGCTACTTTTTTTTTTTTTTTTTTCCTTTTGCACTTCTGATTTGCCTGATTTTTCTTGTCTTGTTTTGCTGTCCTAGGGCTGTGCCTCCTGGAACTGGTATTACCCTTTTCACTATGCTCCGTTTGCTTCTGACTTTGATGGTATTGCAGACATGCCCTCGGATTTTGAGAAGGGCTCAAAGCCGGTAGGGCATCATTTATTTATTTATGATTTAACAACTCATTAGAAATGTCCTCCTTCAACCTGTTTACTTTCAACAGTTCAAGCCTCTTGAACAACTTATGGGAGTATTTCCAGCTGCAAGTGGAAACTTTCTGCCACCAAGCTGGAGGAAGCTCATGACAGATCCGGTAAGAATCTTTAGTGTATTCCTCTCTGTAAGACATCCCCCTTAGCAAAGGGTGAGCTAACGCAAAGTTAAGTACAGCTACATAGCGAAGTTTCATAGTATTCTGAGCCAATTTCATAATTGGTTTTAATGATTTTTTTGTTTGTTTTTTCTTAAATAAAGGAATCAAGCATAATTGACTTCTACCCTGAAGATTTTGCTATTGACTTGAATGGGAAAAAATATGCTTGGCAAGGTGAAATCTTAAGTTTCTTCTTTTGAACTACAGTACGCTGACCTTAGTCTTAGGAATCTGTTTTTGTGTGTGTGTGTGTTTTTTTGTTTTGTTTTTTAAAAAAATAATAAAATGGAAAGTCATCCTAGTGAGATAATGACACTAGAAGTAGCAAAGGTAACTTATGTTACTTGGTGTGGGGGAGATGTATTTTTCAGCAGGCTTATTTTTAAAAAGAAATTTGTGAGAAGAACAAATTATGGTTGAGTAACTGATTTAGGATTGGCAATGATTAGTAGTAATTTCAGCAGTCATTCTAGATTTGTTAATTTGTCCTGAACTAGATTAATCATTTTTCTATTTTTATCAGCCTTACTGTGTAATTGTCTCTTGTCTCCTTTGCATTTAATTAATGGATCTTATTCTGTTCAATCAGTGGCTCATTAGTACCTTGTGAAAAATGCTGTGGGGAATATAGAAATATTTGAATACATACAAAGAATGAAAAAATAGATAGTGTATTTAATGTGGTCTCTTCTTTTAGAGAATATTAGTTTTAATGAGCTGCCAAATTTTCTATCTGGTATGCAGCCAATAGCGTAACATCTCCATTAGGTTTGTATAAATAATGATTTGGGCACAAACTGAAACACGCAAAATTCTATCTGAACATAATAAAACACACTTCAGGACTTTAAACAGTGCTGCCTAGAGAAGTTGTGGAGTCTCCATCCTTGGAGATAATCCAAATCCAACCGGACATGATCTTTGGCAACCTACTCTGCCCCCCCGGCGACCATACTTGAGCAGGGGGGTTGGACTGGATGATCTCCAGAGGTTCTGGCCAACATCTGTGATTCTGTGGTTCCTCCTCTTCCAAATCCTCTTGTACCTTGAAACAGCCAGTCAGACACACTAGTGCCTTATTCCTGATAGTGTTCCAAAACCAAAGAGAATACACCTAGGTATTAAGAGATGTATTGCTTAGCAGGCTTTCCCTCTGTAACTTGAAGCCCTTCCCCCAGGTGTAGTTCTGGCAATTTTCCTTAATCCTTATGTCTGGTTATAAAATTTACAGTTTAAAGCAGTAACGCTTTAGATAGCTTCCAGTAGCTTTCAGCAATCTGTGATGTTACTTTTGATTAATTTAATGCTTAATTGCATTATAAACTTTTTCTAGGTTGACATCTGGAATTTTCATGTTTAAGAGGCAGTTGTGAAACAGGAAATATTTTCTAAGCTGGAAGTATCTTGGTGAAATAGTTTCTAGTGTACCTTCTGCTTTTGATGGAATGTTTGAAGATCTTCCCTTTAGACACGTGATTATGCTTCTAAAAGCTCACCATTGATCCTTTTTGTAATCTCTAGGGTTATTAACGCTTCCCATTTTGTTGTCATTCTGCCAGTGGGTTGTGAAGGTGAAACTAAATTGTTTTCTGGGGTAGGCTTATTGCTGTTTCCACTCAGTAGTAGTTATGTTCCAGCTGAAATTTGAACATGGCTGTGGTCCGGTACTGCCTTTGATAAAGCAGTAGTCAGTCAGTGTGGAGGTTGTCCTCCTGAACTTGGTGATAAGGAAGAGCAGTTTTGCTTGGTGTGGTTGGCAACAGAAGACTGTACAGCTCTGCGCTTTGTTCCACAGTAGGCTAAATAATATTCTGTTGTATTCTGATAGGTTCTGTCAGTCTAAGTACTAACTTATTTAACACTTTTTCATGTTTTTTTCCAATCTGCTTTTGTAAGAGAGGTAACAAACTTAAATGTAATGTATCATTACATTTAAAAGCCAAGTTTTTGATTACACCTCTTCCTCCTTCCCCCTGTTCCAGGATAATAGTATTAGTTTTAATAAAGCCATGTGAAGATCAAACTTGCAAAACCAAAGTGGTGCAGGCAGGCCAAGTTGTAGGTAAGGCATCTATGTCTGTGGACGTTCAGAGTCTCCGTGAATGTTATATAGTGGAGTTTAATGACAAAGGTTTCTGAGGTCTGTGTGCTAGTAGAACTGTTACTAGATGCAAATAGGAGGCTGTGAATGTTGTCAGTAGGAAGCCTTTGCTGTCATCTCGGTCAGATAAAGCTCTAGTGTTTATGGTAAGGGAAATAATTTGGAGTCATTATTTTAGTTTTTACTTTCATACCTTTAGTAAGGATAACAGAATGAAATATTCACAGAACTTTTGTAGTAAAATTCTTAATGCTTTTTCAGCATTGATAATAGAAGAATGATACTGGAGCACACCAGGGAAGGCTACTCTCCAGTTTCATCAAATGTGATTAAGAGTGGGCTCGTAGAAATGTGAGATGTGCTGCTTAGCAAGGAATTGTGATCCTGAGAGGAGCATCCATGCTATTTCAGAGTGAAACTAGTAGCTGGTATGAATAGTCCCTAATGGATAATATAATGTGTCACCTCGTGGCTGAACTTCACATGGTTTCTTCCATTGTCGTCTCTTAACAAATTGAACAAAGTAGCATTGAATTCTGTCAGGAGAGTAGCAAATGAGATAAATAATGACTGTCCTAATGAGCTCATCTTACTCCTAAATGAAGCAGGTATTGGTAGTGGTATACTGCTTCTGAGTGTCTTGCCCGGACTGTGGAGAGGGGGGAGGAGGAGGATAAGAGGGATGCTCAGACATAAGCACCCCCTTTCAACCTGTATTACTGCTGAACCACATTGGTTGGGTTTATTTGTTTGTTTCTCCTAAACAGCTTTTGGGGTCACAAACTGAAAATTTAGGCTGTTTGTTTTTTCTGTTCTGATGTGACAGTTCTTTGTTGGGTAAAGAATTTACTGGGGCTCTCTCTGGTATCTTTTCTGTGCTACCCTTTTATGAGCTCCTGCTTATCCTCCCTGAAGCCATAGCAGCTCAGAATACAGCAGTTCAAAATCTTTTCTTTGTGATTTATTACAATATCTTGTTGAGATGTCTGGGCTGTCTATTACAGACTTTTGCCAATCAGTCATCATTTTGAGAACATGGTATTCTGGGTGGTTTAAAGAAGCAGTAGTTTGCAGAATGGTGGATCACACAGAGTATCACGCTGTAAGTAGCCTGGGTGGTTTCAAACAGTGGTAGCCAAAGCTGAATCCCGTGACAGTTATGCTTTACCAACTCCCTGTGCTATTCTTTCTCTCCTGTTTTCCCTTTTCGTCCCAGAATGAGAACACCCTAGTTCATTTACTCTAATATAGCTTGATCTGTTGTGGAGGACCACGTATGATGTTTAGTCTTCTGAACAGCGTGTAGCAAAGATAACTTGCAATAAGATGGTGTCACAAGTTAAGTGATTTTTGTAATGTCTTGACTTTTTCCACTAGAAAAGGAAGATAATATTTTGTCTGTTGTTCTATTACTAGATGTTTTAGACTGGGGATGAGGGATGGTTACTTTTCTGGGTAGTTTTTTTTGGATGCTTTTCCCTTAGAATGTCTCTGAGGTGAATAATTCAATTTCAGCAAGCATGAAAAATAATGGTTTGGTTTTCACAGGTGTTGCATTATTGCCGTTTGTCGATGAGCGACGCCTTAGAGCTGCCCTGGAAGAAGTCTATCCTGACCTCACTCCTGAAGAAAGTAAGAATTGTGATATATTGTCATGACTGTGGTGTATTCACTAGAACTTGTTCCTACTACTGCTTCACGTAGCTTTAAACCCTAAATGAGCAAGAATTGAATTATGTCAAGCTATATCCACTTCTCTGTGGATGGTGTTGGTAATTAGAATGCTTTGTGATGGGTTTATTTTTGTAACTTTCACTTGCTTTTATTTTAATGAAGTAGGCTTGCATGAGATCTAACCTGAAAATTAGATGGCAGCTTAATCATATGAAAAGCTTCTACCAGTGTAGTCGAAGTAATTGTTAGATTAATATGTTGGAATTAAAAGAATAAACTTGGTTTTCAAATTTAGTCATTTAGCAGGATGGCTGTGTCCAGTTACAGTATGTGAAGCTTGATGTTCTACTTATACAAACAAATTTGGCCTTCACTTTCTGCATTATGCCAAAATGATAGCTGGTTCTTGTAGGTAAAGCGATCTTCGGAGTTGTCAATTTTTTTTTTTTCAGCTGATGTCTTTGTTCTGAATTCAAAATTCTTCCCACTGAGCACAAGATTCTTACTGTTTTCCTGTCTACTACTAGTCGGTGCGAGTGGGGGCCTCCTGTTGTAGGCACAGACTTAAGAATTTTCAAAACTTTCTCATAAATCACAATGAAGCTTTCCTGTGGAGCAGTACTGGTAGAAGTCTCAACAGAATGGTGTGCTGGTATGCTGTATTCCTTACCTCCTTCTTTTCTCTGAACTAGTACCTCATTCTCTTTATATTTTCTAGACAGAAGAAATAGCCTCGGTGGTGATGTTCTCTTTGTTGGAAAACACCATCCACTTTGTGACTTTATTGTAGAACAGTACAAGTCCAAAAATACAGAGGTATGTTATATTTGTTGTGAAAGGATTGTGGAAGTGGTGAGGGTGGAGTTCTCATAACAAGTTTCAGCTGAAAAATTATTTCTTCCATAGCCAGTGGATATACCACCAGAATTGTGTCATGGAATCCAGGGAAAGCTTACACTGAATGAAAATGCTGTTCTTCCAGATCAGTGAGTATAGCTTTCAGCATGGGATGTTTGATGCAAAAGGATATTTTCTTCAGTTACGTCTGTATTTAAATGAAAAACAAACAAAACAACAATAACAACAAAAAACCTGTGCTCACAATGAGAAACCTAAAACTTCTGGCAAGGCAGTGCATTTACTTGTAAGGCTTAAAGTGCTTTCTGCTAGGACTTAAAATAGGGGTGTACTATAGTTAGTATATAATTAAAAAAAAAAAAGTAAGAACTCTTATTCTACAAGCTTATTTTGTCCCATTTTATTATTACAGAAATAGTCTTTTAAAACAGCATTGAAAATCTGTAAAGCACTGTAATGTGTGTTTATAATTGCTGGTATTTTTTAATTTGTAATTTCATCTGTGGAAGACTGATCGTTGTTATTGTTTGCTTTGTGTATTCATTAATGTTTGAACTTTAATAGGTAAACAGGGACTATATGCTAAAAGCTATAGTGATCAGTGGCTTTCCTCTGTAACATCATCTTGTTTTGGTCTCTGTGCTATTTTATGAATGCTAATTTAATAGACTGATATAACTTCCACTACGGCATGTTGGTTTATTTATTTATTTTTTTAAAAAAAACTATTTATATGCTTATCTTAATTTCATTAAAGAAAAATCCAGAAAGAGATGTATTTTGCCATATTCTACTGTGGGTACAGTGCTAAATTCAGGAAGGTACCTTACCAGCTACATGTACAAAATGTACTTTTTTCCCCCCTCTTTCAACATAAGTTTGAGAAATCATCAGTGTAATCTTCACGTTGTTGGAAATTCATTCATTTATGTAACTTTCCTTAGAGGCATAAGCAGGTGTTCAGTAACTCATTTGCATTAAATGCACAAATACTCCGATTTTGTTGGACAGATAATGTATCATAGGTCACTCTCACTAATATACATTTTTATATTCTTGTCATGGCTTGTGAAGGGTATGAGCAAGTCAGAGCAGTTCTTGGAGGGAATAGTAATGCAGGAAAAAATAAAATTATTCTGTCATTGTCTTCCCTGTATAAGCCATGAGAAATGCATATCTGTTTTTACCTAAAGAGGTACTGTTTGCTAGGAATTCTGTGAAGATGAAGAAGCATTTATGTCAAAACTTCAAAATATGTCTAGCTTTGCTAAAAAGGTTTGGATTAAATTCAACCAACATGTGCTGTTTGTGACGTGTATAATATGGGTGTGTGACGGTTGTGCATAGTGGTATAAGCTGGAGGCATCCAGCTTCTGACTGATGAGGTTAATTTTTTTTAGCATGCAGTTTGTCTGCTTGATGTGAAGATACAAGTTCTGAAGGAAAGGGTTAAAAAGCAGCTGCATCTCAGCCTATTAAATCTCAGTTAGAAAGGAATCTCTTCAAGTGCTGTGTAAAACGGCTGCTAAAAATATTTTTTCCTTCAAAGCCTTTTTTTCCTGGGGAAGTCAGTTTGTGTCCACAAGGTGTCTGTGTGTCTTTCATTCTCGTCTTCTCCTGCCATCTTAGAACCTGTTGGCTTGTTTTAATCCAACCTCAGCGATATGGAGTGGTTTCCAAGATGCAAAATAGTTCTAACTTGTAAACAGACAGCTGGGCAGTGGGAGGTGTGTGAAACCACTGTTAGAGAATGCAAATGCAGGATCAGCTGCAAAAGTGGTATCATTAAGAAATAAGAGTTCCGTAACTCTGTTGCTTAAGAACTATTTGATTTATAGAAAAGATAACCTATTTTTGAAATCTTTTACTTGGTGTAGGTTTAGTTGACAGAGTAACTTGAGTGGTAGCAACAGAGGAAGAGGAGCTGATGATGATAAATGATGATGATGTTATGTGACATTTTAACAGAGCTTTTTCTCTTTACCAGGACTGTGGAGTCTCCCGTTCCAATGCTGCGTGATCTTACACAAAATTCGGCAGTCAGGTAAGTAAATGATGGGTTTTAATACAATGATGTACTAAATGCAGTAACAAAATTCAGTTTACTATGTTGTTTTGTATTTTTGAATTTGTAGCAGAATCCATCTCTTAACAAAAATGGTTTTGTTTTTTTTTTTTTTAAATATTTCTTTCTTTCTGTGAAAATTGAATCTAAAATGCTGTAACATAGTGGGCTTGAGTTACAGGAGTTAAGCAGAGTATGTGCTGGCATGTCCTGCAGGGATATCCGAAATGGTTGTTTCTCGGTCTATCAAACGCAGTATTTTTCATCCCTTCAAAAGGACCTCATAGTTCCTGCTGTTGCTTTTTTACTTGCTGTCTGTCATGACTTTTGTATCTTTGACAAGCAGAGAGCAACACCTACAGAACTCTGTATTCTCTTTCAAGCCTTTTAAATTAAAGAAAACCAAACTTTAATAAGACCAGGTCTCTGAAACAGAATTGGGTATTGATTTTTTCAATCAAGAGCCCTTCAGCTCTTGATTTGTGCTTCTTGAATTTTTATCCGTTTTCATTCCTAACAATTCCCAGAGGATGTCTGAGAATATAAGCTTTGTGTTTTTAAGAAGAGTCAGCAGTGAGGAGTTGTTTCCTTTTTCTCTCTGTGAATGGCTGGGTTTCCAGCCCTGTAAGAGGTGAATGGCAGAGATCTCTATATAAATTTTTTCCATTGGTAAGATTTCTTTTATTTGTTTATTTGAATGCCTTCTCTCTTCTGGAGACTTGTTCTCTTCAGCTCCATGTCTCAGAACTCTTGGTAACGGAGAGGTTCTCCTGATCACTGAGACTTGTCCATCTGCCCATTGGGCTCCTCACAACAAACCCACCTACTAATGTATTTCAGTCCCTCAAGTGTTGGCTGTTCTCCGTCATTCTGGTGCAGGAGGCTGGTGTGAGGCTCGTGGTACCTTCTGGTTCCCTTAAGAGTTGGTTCCTAATCTGTTAGGTTAAATAATTTGTATGTCGTAAAGGTGACTTTGCAGAGAAAGGAGTTCCAAGTCAAAAGCTTCACCCCTAGCAATGCTTTTTTTTTTTTTTTTTTTTTTGCCTCCTCATTGTTTTATATAGTAGGAATAATGCTGACTTTGCCTGTGGTACTTGGGAGAATAATAGGAAACTTAATAATGAATAAAAAACCAATGAATTTCCAAAGATAAATCCTGTGGTCACCAAGAATTAAGTTATTTTTGCACTTGACAACAAATTCCTGTAGATCTAGCATGTTGTATATCTTACTTACTTGGCACAGTTTAATAGGTATCTAATGCTTGAGCCTATAACCTTACTTGTCTTAAGGTCATATAAGATACTTGAGACACTGAAAATCACTTGTGAACTATTTGCATGCCTTGTCTCCAAGGAGATATCACTTGTTTCCCCTAGTACAACTATTTACGCGACATAAGAAATGTTAAGTTGTCGATTGTCAGGATATTGTTGAAATGATGTTCTGAAATGGGAATTTAGTTCCTTTGAGTTAAAGGTAGTTTTTAGCTTTCTATCTGCCACTGTCAGGAGGCTTGAATTGTTTTATGCTTTTGGCCATTCCTTTGTTGCAAAGAGTTTTCCAAGACAGCATTATTCTCTTTCCTTGGAGTCTAGTTCATTCTCTGTGCTGGAAAAAAAAAAAAAAGAAAAAAAAGATTTATTTCTGCTGGAAGAATGAAATTATTCTGCTTAGTGGTTTGTTTTTTGTCTTTCTTGGCATCCAAAGCATTCTTCTATCAAATGGTTCTTCAGACTTGTTCCTGGCAGCTGGTGGGGCCTTCCTGAGGCATGGGTGCTTATACTGGAATTGGTAGCAGTGTGGATGAATTTACCTAAAGCACATCCAAACTGCTATAAAGTGCATTTTACCAACAGAAATTGAGCTTTCAGCTACTAGTTGCTCTATTAGTAGTTGGTGTAACACTAGACAGCTCAAAATGCACGGTCTGTGAGATGTCACTGAAAATACGTGTGCTTCTTTACTGGAATTACATGTAACTGCAAAGCTGCCTTTTGGGATAAAAACTCCCTGCTCCAGGAAATTCCACTTCCAAGTTTTGTACATTTTTGACTAGACTGCATAGCAAGCTCATACCCTTCCCATCTCTGGACTGTTTTCTAAGCATGAGACTTAGTTCCAAAACAGTCCCAAACATGGGACTGTTGACTAAGCATTAAACTTTCTTTTGGATGGACTGTTGATACAGAGGAGGAAAAAGGTCACCCTGTGCAAAATAACGGAGTTACCCAACTCCATATAGTCAATATATCCATGTATAATAAATGCATTTTACAGTTGTCATGGGTTCTTGCATCTTACCTTATCTATTGTGTATGTCACTTAATAGATCAGTGATTACTTTTTCATCTTGCTTGTCTTAATTATCAAGTAAACCTAATCTTCAATTATTTTTGTGTAGCATCTCTTTCAAGGATCCACAGTTTGATGAAGACTTTGTTTTCAAGGCTACAGTGTTACCTGGTGCAAAGTAAGTATCAGTTGTCAGATTTCAAATAATTCAATTTTCTTTCATTAATCTGAGCATTTGCTATAATAACTACTTATGGAACTATTTTTAATGTTCAGGAAACCTCCTCCAGTTCTGAAGCCAGGAGACTGGGAAAAAAACAACAATGACGGCAGGCCTTGGAGACCACAGCTTGGTTTTAATCGAGACAGAAAGCCAGTCCACTTGGACCAGTCAGCGTTTAGAACTTTAGGGTAAGACTGGCAGCAGGGCTACTGACTATACCCCTTTATTGCCCCTTTTAAAAACAAACCATCACCACCAAAAAAATAGCAAGGGGGTAGAAACAATCAGAGATTAGATGCTGGTACTTCATGTTGGGAACTTTGGTATGTGATATTTATATTCAGTGTTAATAATCATACATGATGATAATTTTGCAGTAATACCATGCATTCTTCTTGATTCTGGGGGGTGTTTTTTCTTCTTCTTAATAATTTACTCACCAGAAGATACAATGAGGATATTTCATACAAGTGTTAGTTAATGTTATTAAGACAGGAATGTCTTTCATGCTTTTAAAAATGAGTTTTTTTTACAAACCTTTTAAGCACATGTTGCATGATGCAATCTATTTGATTGTCATTTTTCAAGGCATTTTCACAGTTCTTGTTAGTTTTTCAAAAGTCCAAATAACTTTCGTCTTTGCTCTGAGGCATTCTCACATACTATGAGAATAGTACTGGAGCATCTGAGAGAGAATGAGCTCAGATTATGTGTTACAAATAAAATGAAATGTCCTTCCCTTACTGGGAACTATAAGGAGCTGTACGTCTGTCAGAGCCAGTAAAGATAATGTTTTAAAGGAGGCTACACCTGTGAACAATCTTCAGTTCTTCCATGTTACAGTTACAAGGAAAAAAAAATTGTAGTTACGTTATTGATCATATATGATGTCTTATTAAATTGTTTTCTGGGGTGGAGATACTACAAGCATTAATAAAAATCTCATTAAGTCTTAGTGAGAGTGTAGTTCTGCACAGGATAAAAACAGCAAAGGCCTGGCAAACATTGACTCCAACTTTTACAGATCCCGTAATTTCTGTCAGCTCTCATTTTGCAGGCAATGTAACAGCAGTTCAGCTTTACTGAATTCTTACACTCTTACACAATTTGTAGAAAATACATTTAGTGTTGTTTTTTTTGTTTGTTTTTTTTTTTTTCCCTCCTTATGGTGGCTTGCTATGAGAGTTTTTACTGGGACCAGCTCACAAAGCATGTGTTTTGTTTGTGGTGTGTCTGGGACCCTTATCTGTAAGTGAGTCACCACATCGTGTTTGTGTACATCTCCACTGATGCACTGGAGAGAGCTGGGTATTTAATGGACTGGGTAGCAGCTGTGCTGTAAGATGGCATTGATAAAAACATCCTATTCTTTCTCCTTTCTGTTTCTTACGCGTAATAGCCATACAATGCCAAGGGAAAGAGGGATGCCAGGAATGTATGCCAATGCTGTACCTCTTGGAGCTTATGGGAGCCCCTACAGCAGACCACTTCTGAGTGGGCAGCAGCAGATTCCTAAATTGTTGTCAAGTAAGTGGGTTCTGCTTTATATATTTCTGAGTTTGAAAAATATTGTGGTTTGATTTTGGTCTGTTGCACTGTTACAAATAAGTGGATTCAGGAATTCATCTTTGTCCTGCAGGAGATGTATTTTGACTGCTTTGATGTTCTTCTGTCGGTGGACATTCAGGCAATACATTTTTATACACTTTTTAAAAATTTCAAATGGTTGTACTCAGATATCCTAAATGATACGGTGCCCTTGCACAGTGAGGTCCTGCATTTTGAATACTTTTCACATCAGTGGATTGGAAATGCCTTAGGAAATATATTATATTGCTTCATTTTATGTTTGTTATGGAGATTGATCCTGCCAAAAAGCAAATACCATTTCCTCCCTCACCCCTGACCACCTTATGCTTTTAGGAGAGGAAAACCTCTTCTTTCCTATGGGAAAATAATGCTTAGTTCACTATAAATCACTATAAACAGTGATTTTAAACTTTTTATCATTTTTCTTTAAAGTTTCTGGAATGAAACAGCAAAGTATGTGTTGTTCACTAGGAAAATCTTGGCATTATCAATGCCAGTTTGACTTTTAGTTTTGACTAGCCTTGCTATTCAGAGCCCAACCAGATAGTTCCTCCTATACAATGTTAACGCAGTGCTAGAAAATAATGAAAATATGCCAGAAAAAATGTTATTGAAAACCCGTTTTTACTCCATTTATCTGTTAGTTGGCATCAGTTTGAGGATGGGGGAAAGGTGTTGTTTGAGTTAATTCACAAAATTATTTTGTTTAGACTTAGTTATATGTTAAGTCACAATTTGAAATGAATGCAACTCTTTTTCAGATGTCTGTCTTGCATGAGTTGGTTTTAATTTTGAAGAGTCCAGAACTACATACAGAGTTCTGAGCTTTTTTGTCTGTTTGGAAACTGGGAAGCGGAGTGATTAACCTTGTGTTGCTCTTCTCCTTTACTTTTCTTTTTTGGAATGGCTATAGTGAAATGTACTAAACTTGTTCTGACTCTAAAATGTGAGTATGTGCCTGTAAGCAAGATCCCACTTAAAATACTGTGCCTAATACTCAAGTACAATAGGAAAAATTGCATTTTGTGTAATAAGGATTTTTAGCGTCCATTATTCTAAGCCTATTAAGTATGTAGCTGAATCTCAACATCACCAGCATTGGTGAACTTAGAATTTTGATGCTTTGTATCTGCAGAGAGGATGCTGGCCACAGAAAATAACCAGTGCACAATAGATGGTGGCTGCTCAGAAAAGATTGTAGGACTCTGACGGAAGAACTGTGGTATCTATCTGAGAGTTGCTCCTGCTGTGCTTGGACTGCTCAGTCCCTTTTGAAGGCTTGTGCCTCTGTCCTTTCCCATCTGCTACTCTTGTTTTGGGCAATTAGCTTCAGTTACCCAGGAAGGAGGGTTGTTAACGAGTCTTGTCTCTGCGCGTGATCAGGAGCTGCACTTCTGTAAATGTGGGATTGAAACGGGAGGAAACTTGGCTAAACTGCCTAAAAAGGTGCTTTAAAGTTAGAAGTTCTAATTTTTAGCCAAATTCTTGCATTGTTGAATTATGTAAATATTTGAAGTTTCAGCAGCTGGGATAGCCGAGTTTGAACTACAACATTTTGTCACATATAGGAGACCAGATCACTGCTTAAAGAAGCAGTCTGACTTTTTATAGTTGACTTGTATTACTTGACTGCATATGAAACAGCAAATAAATAATTAGTATCAGTGGCCACTCTGAATTAAACTTATTGTCCGGGTCCAAAGTAGATGAGCCGGGTGTGCAGAAGAAGCTTTCCTGTGTGAGGAATCAGATTAGTTCAAGTGGACAGACAGATTGAGTATGAGAGTCTGGAGCTATTAACTTTGATTAAAGGAAAACAAGTGTCTTTTTTGAGCAAACAGAAATATGATCTTAAAAGAAGAGCGTGGGGAATGGGAAGGCAGAACTACCAGGCAGGCATCATATTTTTGTATCCTACTCTAAGGAGAGTCTGTGTGGTTTTGTGGGGAGATAAAGTATTTGTGGGCCCACGAGTACCTGTATTGTTGTTCATGTCTTCTGAAACTTGAATCTTCATGCTTTCTGGGAAATAGTTATTTCAGAGCAATTTTATGAGCCTTTCATACATGGAGCTTATTTTGCCAATTAGGTACTTATAAAGCTCTCATCCTCATGGCATATGAGCACCTTGTGTTGTATAGGAAACACTCCAAATGCAAATATGCCCCAGTGCCACCATTCTTTCAAATTGAGGAGGCTTGAATCCACTGATCAATATGAAATCCCAGTCTTTTTCTGTTGGCCTCAGAAATTGTCTGGAGGCGTTCCTTCACACATCCTTTTCTCCCCTCATCTCCTGTTCCTTCCTCATCCTCAAATTGTCTCAGGCATCCCCAGTTACTGTTCCGCAGGTGTGCCTGGCAGATCTAAGAGGAAGGCTTTTTTTCCCTCCCCCATTGTGCCTCTTCCTTAGCGTTTCTTTTTCCATTAGGCAGAGGTTGTTTTCTTTCCTGGGCGTGTAGTTAAAAAAAGGTGTCAGGTCAGCCCTCCCTGTTCGGTGCTGCCCACAGTCATTGTACAAAAGCTCTTGCACAAAGCAGGGGTTGTTGGCAGGCGGTCGCACTCCGGGCTCCTCATTCCAGAGTCAAGAAGCTGATTCCTGGCACACTGTTTTTGCTGCAAAATCAGAAAACTGAGCAAATGAGTATAATGCACTGAAAATGAGTTCTGTCAGTTAATTTTGCTGTTTTTTCCCCCTTGTCTTCTATAAATGTTACCAAGCTGTCCTAGGACATTAATCTTAAACCCTAATTAACTTCTGATTTAAACTGACTGCAATGTAAATCTTGACAATTAACGAACTACAGTGGTGCTTGCCTTAGTATTTGGAGAATATCTTTCTTTCAGTGTCTTGTTGTTTCACTGAGGTGCAAGGACAGCCAATGTCTTGGTCAGCAGGATGAGGCCGGGTTGGACAGCAGGGGCAGTGTGCCAGCTCTCCCAGGGGGCCAGCAGGGTGTCCCACCACCTGGAGGGTGGGCCAGTCCTGGCCGTGCCAAGTGGCCATGGGTGTCTGAACTCTCCTTTTACTGAGTAAAGAATGAGACCTGCTCACACCATGTAAAGGCACTTGTTAAAATATCTTCAAGTGTCGTAGCCCAGAATTTCTGCTGAGATCAGTCTTTCCGATGTTTGCACTGAAGGATGCTTTTGAAAACGGGACCACAGCCCTACATGGTAACGTGTCATGGGTTTAGTGTCAAGCAGATTTGTTGAGATAGGAGCACGTCAGTATCCCTCTGAACCTTGCTTCAGTAGGTGGCAGTCATCTTTTCGAACAGGAACAGCCTGCATGGACAGCATGCTTGCTCTGATGGAAATTTGTTGTCAGAATTAAGCATGTAGGCCTTATCTCTCCTTGGCACCAGTTTCAACCAGACAGCATTCTGTCTAGGAGTACCAGGAGGTATACCTAGATCTGAGAGCACAGCTATCTTCTTGCCTTTGCAGCCATGCCTTTCAGTTCAGGCACAAATACCTCTGTCAACGTGCACGTCTTCAACTAGAAAAATCAAATTACAAGGAATTGGGGAGGAATAAGCAGAATGTTCTTAATGGGGGAAATCTCTTGTGTCAAAGCTGTTCATCGGCTAGATCTTTGCAAGAATGTAGAAAGTAGAATGTGTGAAAGAACATCTGTATGCTATGGAATAATTGGACTGGGAAGCTTCCTGAAAATGCACATCTATGCATTCCTGAAAAACTAGACCTGATGTGGTTAAAATGCTCACATTTTGTGAGACTGATACAAAACAACTTTTCACTTTATGTATAACATTTTTATATGTATGATGAAGAAAAAATAAACTGTAGAAGGGCATTGCGGTCAACCAAAGTGCCATCTCTCTCTCAAGAGCCGTCTGTGGGTGTTCCTGACTGTTGTTCTCTGATTTGACTTTGATGTGCCAATTTTCAGTTGATGAATAATTGTCTGTGCTGATAACTTGGGGAGTCAAGTGTAGTACGGTAGTACTCTATGAATGGCATATTTGGTTTCTGCAATACGAGGTATCTGATTTATGACTTTGAGTCAGTAAACTTGTCAATTAGCTGCGTTTGAAAAGTGATTTTGATTAGCGCAATCAGTAAACACAAAATCTCATCTTTGATTGCCACACTGATTAGATAAATTGTTACTTGAGGAGCTGCTGTAGAAGGTGGTTTATTTGGCCTTATAGCTCTAGGAGATGCCTAAGTTTTGAAGACTAAATAAAATATTGTCATTTCTCTTCCGATTTTGTACCTTTTTGAAGTGCAATTTACTGTTCCAAGCTTTTTCCCCTTCAAAGATTGTTCTGTCAGTCATACAAATGAACAGTAATAAGGTGGCTTTCAATGTTTTTATAATGATTTCATTAAATTCTGTCTTAAACTGTTCTTAAGCTGCAAAAACATGTGGTTATAGGAGGGTAGTCAGGCCTTTTCCAGGTAGAAAGAAAGCGATTAAATGCGGAGTAAATTTTTAACTAGCCCTTATTCAAGGATCCGTATGATTGGGAAACACCATACAGGGCAAGACCAGCATCTTCTCACTGGCTTCTTCGCTAGAGCACTATTTGACCCTGGCTCTGCAATGGAAAATGTGTTAATAAATTTCAATTACGTGTGAAGCTCTGACCGGGGAGGGTCAGGAAGGGAGAGACAGTATTAGTCTGTGTAATTGTCAGGAGGCCTTGCCTAGCTCTGTCTGCATGGAAGGAAAGAAAAGTGGGGGAAACCTCACCACTGGTCTTCATGGAATATGTTTTTTTTTGTTTCTGCTCGTAGCTTTTCTCCCAGCAAGCAACAACAGAACTGAGTCCCGTTTCTTTGTCAACTGATACTTTGCATTGCAGTGTGACACGGGTATCTGTGCAAAAAGATATAGCTTAAAAACTATGGTGTATCAAGGTACAGAGGGTGAAAATATCAGACCTGTAGCTCTCCTGGGCCAGGCTCTGTCAGAGACACAACAGTCATCCTGATGGCTGCAGGTGAAGAGCTACAGCTGGTAGGTAGTAGCTACAGATCACAGAATCACAAAATTGTAGGGGTTGGAAGGGACCTCCAGAGATCATCGGGTCCAACCCCCCTGCCAAAGCAAGTTCCCTAGAACAGGTTGCCCAGGTATGCATCCGGATGGGCTTTGAATACCTCCAGAAAAGGAGACTCCACAACCACCTTGGGCAGCCTGTTCCAGTGCTCCGTCACCCTCACCATGAAGAAGTTCTTTCGCATGTTGGTGCGGAACTTCCTGTGCTCCATTTTGTGGCCATTGCCCCTTGTCCTGTCCCCACAAACCACTGAAAAGAGGTTGGCCAAATCCCTCTGTCTCCCACACTTAAGATACTTGTAAACATTGATAAGATCCCCTCTCAGTCTTCTTTTCTCAAGACTGAACAGACCCAGGTCTCTCAGTCTTTTCTCATAGGGAAGAAGATGGAAGATTTTTGTCTCTGAATATGCTTTTAGCAGAGCTCAGTTCTGCTGCATTGCATATTTTTGTGTGGTGCTGGTATCTGCAAAACTATGAAATGATTAGAAATGAAAAGTCTTGCTGGGATATTTTTGGATTGAAGGGAATGACACTCACAGGCTCTGCCAAATTTACAATTCTGTGTAACAATTTTGGAAAGTCTTTATTGATTTCATCTTCACTATACTTTCTGTTTAAGCTTCAGGTTGATGCTGTGTCTTAGTATCAGTCGGTGTGTGTGTATATTATATATAAAATAGATCTAAAAGATGTGTGCCACTCCGCAGGTGACTGTTCTATGGCCCAGGTGAGGGAGATTAGCTCTGGCTGGAGGCAGCCTGGGCAGGAGTGGTGGTACTACTGGGATCAGAATTTATTTCCACTGACAAAACTGTTATCTTCAATAGGGCCTGCCTACACTATATGCTGCACTCTCAAGTGCTGCCATGAAAGGTTTCTGTTCAGGTCAGACCATTAAAGCATGCAGACAATCCAGCCAGAGTTAGGAGAGAGGCACAGATTTTCCTCTATCCATTTTTCTCTCTGTTTCTTCTAAATTATTGCAAAGCTTTAGTGTACTTGAATATTGGCAGTTTAACAGGGTGTTACTGTCCCACCGTAGTGAGTCCACCAGACAACTTCTGGAACCAGCTGTTAAAATTAGGTCACACTTAAACACCATTGAAGATAATCAAAGGTGCCACTGAAACTGAAGCTTTTGATTGATGCACAATTTGAGTGTTGTGAACTGACCAGGGAGCTATTGATTAGCTGTGTCTTTCATCCTGTTTACTGACCAGTTTATTTAGAGGAACAACAACCATTTAATTGCATGTCCTGTCAAAGCAATGTTGTTACTGCTACGCCTTTGTAAAGAGTTAGTTTGGGTAGAAGAAACAATTGAGAAGTGGGTGGTCCTTTTCATTGCAGTTTCTTATAACTGTGGTGCTGTCTTTGGCTAAGTTTTTACCCAAAAGGATTTAACTCAGTCTAATTATATCATCTGAGAGATCACTAAGAGATTATTATTATATATCATTACCTAAGTTAACTTATAATTGCATCTTCAATCTCTCATCTATATACATCTCTACTATCTTGAAATTCTAAATATAAATTTAAATATATGTATATTTAAACACAAAGTGAAATTGCTCACATTATTACATCCTCTAGTTGTTCTTTTGGCTTATGGAATAACTTAACCTAATCAGAGGGAACCTTGCACATGCTGTGAGCATTAAATATTTGTTGCTTACAAACATGGAGTGTCCTCATGATGATACAGTGGTGGGTGGTTGTTTATATACATATCTATTTTTTTTTCAGTATAGTGCAGTGTTGAATATACTTCTGTGAAATGTAAATATTAAATTAAATCTTCAGTTCTTACAGTAACAGACATGGTTTTTGCATTTTGAAACATCCCAGACAGCACAGATACCTGCGGAGTGTCCAAGCATTAATCAAGGGTAGTTCTAGCAATTAAAATTATTTCTTCTATTATAACGTGAAGCTTTTTGAACATACTAGAAAGGTTGCCTTTTATTAATATGGAGTTTGTCACCAAACAGCATAAAGGGGCTCTGTCAAAATCGGCAGTAGTAACCAGCGAAGATTTAGTGAAATGTGTTCTGTAGTGTATCCAGTCTGCACTTGTCTGTTCTGTTTGCCTTCTTAAAAGAAGTGCTATGGCATGTTTAAAAATAAATGATGGAGTGTGGAAATTAGAGCACGGTTCTTTTAAATTTACTTACTCTATTTTAACTTTTTGTTTTACCCTGTAGATCTTAGACCCCAAGATTCTTGGCGAGGCCCTACACCTCTGTTTCAACAGACGCCACAAAGGTAAGGCAGGTGGGACTGGTGTTTGGTCAGATGTGGCTAGGAGTATGTGCTTGTTCCTGTCAGGCTTCACAACATTTTAACCTCTTTGTTTTGAACTTTGTTGTTTAAATTTGTTCAAATCATGAGATACAACAGATTTTTAAAGTTAATTAATGTCCCATGATTTATTTATGTTTTATGAGTGCACTGTGCAGTGTTCATCCTTTAAAAGGTTTGAGTACTTTGTATTAAAAAAGGAAGGCAAAAACACTTTCCATTAAAACTCAGACTTCAAAATTAACTTTACTGTTGGTGCTTTGGTACCGTTCTTGGTTCTTTGGCCTTTATCTTATTGAAGCTTTTGAAATACTATGAAATTGAACACAGAGAGCTTAAAACTGCATTAGATTTTGGACAGGCTAAACAAATTTCTTTTTAGGAGGGCTGTGGGGCTTAATGAGGCATAACTAATGGTGTTCCACTTTTATCGTTTCTGTGCCGCAACCACAGCATTAGTACAGACTAGCCATTGATTCTTGCTACAAACCTCTTGAAGTCCTAATCAGCTTCTTTGGTACAAGTTTTTCAGGCCTGACAAGCCTATTGTAGGGCAGTGTCACTGTAGGTCAGTAGTTATTAGTTGCTACTGAAAACAGTTTCTTTAACTACTTAAGACTGAACTGAATTAAATGCAGAAGGGACTCAGAGAAGGATTATGGAATCTGCAGTCCAATAAGTGCCATCGAATAGAAGGAATGTGACATGGTTTGATAATAAGGGATGTTTTACATGCGTTCCTTCATTGATAGGCTGTATGCCCTTAAGTCATGATGACTTTACAAACTTAACCATACCTGTGAAAGCTATGAATAATTATATTTGTTTGCATTTATGGAAGAATAGGAGTATATGTGGGATCCACGGAATTTTCTGTTCTTAGGCAGAACTTTTTTCCTTTTTTTTTTTTTTCTACGTTTTTATTTGCAAATGTTAACCATTGAAAATATCAGCTTTAGAAGAATTTATTGAGCCCTCTGCAGTCACACTTGCCATGGCAACCATTTTGATCCCTGTGGAAGTTCAGCTCCCTTGTCCTGGGTTATGTCAACGTGGCATATTGCATTATAATTGAATCTTGCATTAAGGACTTCAATATTAGTTTGTCCAGGAGAGTTGTTATCCCCACACCTTACATAAGTACATTTTGTATATTGCCGTTTTGTGAAATACTGCTACAGTCCTGTAACTTGTGATTATTTTTTACAGTGCTATACTTTTGTCATCTTATCAGGCTGTTTATTTTTGGAAAGTAAAAGAGTTTCTCTGTTCACATACAAATAATTATTTTCTGACAAATGCTGTTGTTTCCCTCTTGAAATACATCTTTCTTGCTTTTATTTGCTGTAGTGGTCTGTCTCTTCAGAATCTTGTCAGAGGATTCCTGCATTTGGTTCATGCTATAATACTGTTAGAAGTGATCACGCACTGTCCTGATACAACATTTTTGCAGACGTACGGTGCTGCTTGGAGAACTTCATTCATGAGTTAGAATTACAGCAGCGTATTTACAATGCTTTCCCCTCCCTGTCTTGTATTTTGTTGCACCTCTGGTAGTTCATGAAAAGTACTAACTTGCCAGTCTTAGTGCTGAGGATAAGTAATTCTGCCATCGTTTTGGAATGTATTTGATTTGGGGAAGGAGGG
This sequence comes from Oxyura jamaicensis, assembly GCF_011077185.1. Lineage (NCBI taxonomy): Eukaryota > Metazoa > Chordata > Aves > Anseriformes > Anatidae > Oxyura > Oxyura jamaicensis. The sequence goes on from NC_048895.1 coordinate 814,540, forward strand.
CGTGCAAACATGCTTAGGGCCGACATTGAGTTAGTTGCCATACAGAGATAAGCATAGAGGTTTAAGCAAAAGTTTAAACATAAAGCTGCATCAGGGCTATCTACCTTTAAGAAAAAACAGTCAGACCTGTTGAACTCAGCCCACCCCAAAGAGTTTTTCAGTTTCCCACTTAATTCCCTGGCAGCTGCCAGGTCAGCAGTGGGCTGTGCGGTGCTGCACAGCTGTTGTTGTATGCACTGCTGGCCCCAAGGCCATTGCTGTGTGCTGCTGCTTCAGGTGCTCAAAAAGCAACCTGGAGCTGCACAGAATTTCTGTTCTCTGCCACTTTGACTCCCAGGAAGAAAGCAATGGAGGGAGAGGCCAGCCCCTGCTCCAGCATTTTCAGATGAAGGGGGTTGACAGGAGGTTGCGATATCCTTGATCAAGCAAGGGATAAGCGAGGAGCCTGTTCCTGCCAGAAAAGCTTTGAGCCTTTGTGCTATTTCTGGGATAGCGTATTGCAGCTGTGGCTAAACTGGCCCTTCTTTCATAGGTCTGGGTGGAAAAAAAAACAACAATAGTGTAAAGCTTTTTCTTCATAATCCAGATGATCTTGTCTCCTGCATGAGACTTCCTTTTCTTAAATTTAGAGATGCAATTCCATGTATAGCAAGTTAAAATAAAATTGGTGAGTTGTGGTTGAACAGGACACCTTTCAGCATACTTGAAGGCAAACAAAAGGTTATTTTATATTCTTGCCTTCAGTTTTTGCATGTTTGCTACCAGTTTTCCTTCCTAATTGGAAGGTTGTAATCTGGTTGTTAAGCAAATCCTTTTGCCTAACCTGTTCGTAGAAGAGATCTCCTAGGAGGCTGAGGTTGTAACACAGATATGCTTTACTATATAAAGTTTACTGAAACTGTATTTTAGCCATTCTGTCTGTATATGCATTAGTATAATTATTAGTTGATGTGACTCTGGGCAGTACATTTGTGTAACTCTGCCAATGTGGATTCAGGTGATATTTCAAATAGCATAATTTTTTGTTACCCACAAGGCACAGCTTTGCAGTGTACAAATCTCCACTCTCAGGTAACTTGAATCACTAATTAATTCATCCAATAGATGGACATAAAGTCAATTGCTATGAGACCTGTAGTTTCTTGTTTACCAGATGATAATCTAAAATTTTGATTTATAAAAATTGTATATAGCTCAGTGAATTAAGAAAAGCAGAATGGTGTAATCTGCTTTTCTGGCTTTAAGATCAGAATATGTACTGCACCTTTTTTTTTCCTACTAAGTTTATCCCCTGGAACATGTAGTAATTCTAATTGATGATGACTGACTTCAGCGCCCTCCTTAAGAGGGCCTTGAGACTAAAATGCTAAATATACTGACTTTTCACTAAAAATCACTTTGTAAAAATGAAATGTTTAAACTCTACACAAAATGCATATTAATGTCAAATTATATTTGTTTTGAAATTTCCCATTCCAGGCATATAATAAAAGTTTTTGCCTGTTAATATTCAGGGCTGAAGATATTTATCATAAAGACATTGGCAAAGTTGTAGAAACTGATGAATGACTGTTGATGAACATCTAGAACTGGGGTTGTGTAGGTAATTCAGTAGACTTTTTCTTAAGGCTGAGCAGTATATTCTTCCTGAAGAGCCTGCTGTCTTCTAAGAATAATGAAAAAATATTAATATTCAAAACAATCAAAAGGAATATCTTACATACAATACTGATTTTGAGTGGTCCCTGTAAGTATAATGTGCTGTTAAGTGCAAATATGATATTGCTCTTTCTAATGCATGATTCAGATAACATCATGCATTTCTAAACATCTCTGAAGCTAAAAATAAAACTGCACACTTCCATATTGCCATTTAGCTTTTGTGCGAGTTCATTTTTAGTACATTTGTGGCCCATCGTGTTTACCAGTTGCATATTTATCAGGTTAGACCAGCGCGTTTATAAGCAGGTATCATTTGTTTCATTCTGGGAGATGGTAGGAGGAGGTGTGTTTTGGTGGTGTTTTTTTTTTGGTTTGTTTGTTTTTCCAATTCAAAATTCAGCTCCATTCCATTTGGTGAAATTTGTCGCTTCTGCACTTGCCCAAAGCTGTGTTTGCTTGCCATGGTGCAGCTGGCTACAACTACTACCTTGGTCAGCCTCTTCTCCTGAGGTCATACCTCTTCCTTGAGCTGTGTGCGCTCTCGAAAGTAGATATCAAACTCAGCCTCTGGGTAAGGTTGTTTGTCTGAAGCTGCAGTCCCACCAATTTACTCGAACAAATCTAGGGAAGGATTCTTCGAAGGCAAGCAAAGTAACTCTCAATTAGAAGTGCAGCAGGTAAATATGAAACGCAGTGCTCATGCTCAGTGTGTTCCCATTCCTGTCTCTCAGCAGGCTATCCACACACTGTTCAACAGGCTCTCTTAAACGGGGGTCAAAAAAAGATTAACCGTTTTGACTAGCCAATATTTGTCCATTACAACAATATATTCTACTGCAAAGCATAACTGCTATGAATTCCGTAAGAAATTGTACCCTCACCAGTGCTTAGCTTTAAAGACTGTATCATGGCTATATCATTTTTCTAAATATTTTTAATCAAACAACGATTTGATGTATTATACCTGTTGCTTTATAATTGTAATGTTAGAATAGGTACTTGAAGACAATTAAAACATTTCTTGCTGTTAGTAATCTGGGATGGCAAACTAGGTTATAATGGATGTTGAATTTGCGTTCCCATATAAACTGTACACCAAATGTCAGTCAGTCCATGCCAATTAGTGCTTATGTTGCTAGGTCACCATGGTCAATTGAAAACGGCATCAATAGAACTTGAAAAGGTTTCTTCCCGATCAGACCTTCTGACATATTGAGCAGAATAATGGATGGGAAAAAGCAGCCAAGGCCCCTACCCTAGATTCAGAATACTCGCAGTAAGAATTCATTTGCAACCTGCAATTAACTAGAAAGAATGGACTCCCAGAAAGAGTCTGGACATTTAGAAAAGAAAGCCTCATTCTCCTGTATTGCACATGTTTACTCTTTGGATGGTGTGTTACGTTTAGCTAACTTGATGATATCGGAGTTTTAATCGACATTCAAGATCACTGCAGATGATCTGGCAAATTTGCCTCTAAAATAAAAGATGGACAGAATCCTTTCAAGGAATTTGAAAAATATCTGGGTTCTAAAATTGAGTTTGCTGCTCATGGTAATGCATGGTTCTCTAACTTATGAGCTGTGGTGAAGGAAGCAGTGAGTAAATGTGGCCATTCTGTAAGAGAACCTCAGAATTTTTTTTTTTCCCTTTTTGTCTCCAATGATGTGGCCATCTGCAGTACCACTGCAGGCGTGGTTGGATGTGACAGAGTTCAACTCTGAGGCAAATGGCAGCATGCATCAAACTAGGACGTAGAAATTTAGATTTTGTAGTACAAAACTAACTCTGCAAGTTAAGCTCATGCTGCAGTGTTTTTCTTTCTTACAGAACTGCTGGGGCTGCCCCTCTGCTTGCCTGGAACCGCATGCTGCCATCCCAAAGTCAGTACCAGCCAGGTCAGTACCAAGGGCTGGGCGGACCAATGAGTTACCCGCAGAGACCTGAAGATCGAATGGACAGGGGAAGACAGGTATGAAAATGTTGGCTGTTTTTTCCTTGTTTTGCTCTAACACTTCCATGCTGTGTGGCGGAAGGGTGCGAGTGCAGCATAGGTGGGCCTTCCTGAGCTGGTTTTAGTCTGGCAGCTGTGTCACCAGTGCAAGAACTGACAAATAAGCTTCCCCTCCTTGTCCGGCCCCTCTGCGGGTGCTTGTGGCAAAAGGCCCATGCCATCGTTGTGCTGCCGCTGCTTTTCATTAAAACCAGATCAAGCGTGTTACCAAATCATACACCTCTTGCTGCTTGAGAAAATACAAGTTGGCTTTATCTTTTTTGAAAAACTGTTTAAATGTTAGACTCTGCTAGCCAGAGAGATAAACATGACTGTGAGAGTACACATGAAAATAGCTTTGTGTGGTTAAATGAAAACAAGCAAACACAGTAGGAGAACCTCAGCCAAAATTATAGGTAGCTCTGTCATCAGTTCCTGAAAACGCAACAGAATGAAAATACTTAAAAGCAGCAGCTTGTTTTGCTTATATGATATTTCTTGTGTGTGTTTGTGTGTTCCCAGTAAAAGCATAATTTGCATATACGTGTGTGCTAGAAACTTGGGTATTACCATGCTATTTTCTAGTTTTAAATAAATTTCAGTTATTTATATTAAACTTCATATTCTGTTGATGCTTTTGTAAATCAGAACTATTACTCAGCTGTGGGAAGGTCACTGACCAGTAGCAAGGGAAGAGAAAGAAGAGCACTCAGCTGCTTGCTTACAGCACTATTTCCCAGTCTTTATATGTAAACTGAGGCACAAGCAATGCAAAATTTGCTTTCTGTTGGGGCCTGGTTCTTTGGCTACCTCTCGTAAACGTGCTCCAGACAAGTCACTTTTTAGTTATGTGATCGTAGTTTTGTTTTTCATCATCCCAGTCTGCAAACGTGTTATGCAGTATGATGCAGAGTCAGATCTGGTGTTTGATTTCTCAAGTTTTCTCCTATTTTTCCATGCTACTGGAAGCATATAGTGATTTTCATGTAGGTCTAAATTCTGTCCTGCAGTGTGTGTTGGATAACATCCCAGTCTCTATTGCTTATGCAGCATGGGCTGCAAGCACAATACATTTAAAACAGTGTCACACAGCACACTGAAGTCTTACAACATTTTTACCACTTTTGATTCGTTGTCCACTTCGTTTGTACTTTTATTTTCTGACTGGGAGACTCAAGTAGCATGATCCATCACCACCACTTTTGCACCATGACATTGTTACAGTCTGGGTTTTGTAAGGCAGCTAATGTAAAAAGACAGGTACTGTCGAACCCAGTTTGTAGCAGAAGAGCCTTAGGCTTTGCCGAGGAAGCTTTCTACACATTGCCATGTGCTTCTGTGTCTGGTGCAGCTCGTCAGCATGGCAGCCCAGCAGAAGCAGCCTGCGAGCCGCTAATACCATCCTCAGCATTGTGTGCTGGCTGCCGGATTACATGTTGCCACTGAAAAGATCTATAGCCAGCAATCAGCCTGCCCTGGTGCTCCCAACTCTTAAACTCTTTTTCCGCTCGGCCCTTGTTAGCAGCAGTGAGATTCCCTCCTTCTCCCCTCCCCAGCTCCTAGCCTGAAGCATTTTTAGTGCCAGGGAGGCTTTTAAGACTGGAGTAAGGCTTGTCTCTTGCTCATTCAGTTGTGATACTGGTGTTGCAGCGGGAAACGAGAGGCAAGTATACCATGCGCTCTTGCTTCAAGTATGCTGGGGAGGTATTGGCAGTTCAAATCCTTCCTCTTGCTGTAAGCAAAATTAGGCAGGGTGGGTTATGATCACTCAGCTTTAGTGGGGAAATGGTGCTCTAGGCAGGGGTTGAATCCTGGTTGTGTTGCCCAACTTGCCCCCAGCAGTTTTTCTCAGAATATTTGAAATTTGGATAAGGTATATTGAGAGAATCAGTTTTCAGAAATCTTTCTTTTTGAGTTACCTTGGTTTAGTCAAAACACCGGAGACAAAGAAATAAATGCATAATTGCTTTAATACCTAATAGAGGCTGCTGTAATACTGTAGAAAAATGAAGGGAGGATTACGCTGGTGGATTCCAAGTGGTATTTAATCAGGGCTGGAAAACAGGCACTTGAAAAGTCTGTCTGCTACAACATACCACCCTGCTTCTTCATCCTAAGTAGAGTAGGTGGGTATTTTTGGGAAAGAAATCAGCACTGAAGCTAGTTTGTTTCTGACCTTAAATCTTTGTCAATAATGGTTGCAGCTGGGCAAGGCAAAAGTGAACAGGAATTGCCTTAGAGGAAGGTTTGCAGCATGGGCATGGGGAGGGCACCTGGCTGGTCCCGCCTGGAAGGGCATCTTGCAGCAGAAACCTCGGGGCATCTGCAGCCCACGGGACTGACCAAGCTGGCTGTGGCATGCAGCTTCCACCCACACAGCTCTCTAGGGGCTAACCACCCGAATGATTAAGTAGGAAGCATGATGCTGGTAATGCTGTAGCTCTGCCCATGGGATGCATCTGCTGGATTGTATTTTGAAGTTACAGCTGCATGGTTTTATTTGTATTTGTGGTGTGATGGTTATTAAGGAAAAGTATTTCTGGCCAAGTGAATTTGCTTCCTTAATAAATAAATAAATAAATAGCAATTATGTTGCTTTCCAGCTGCTTTCGATCTCCTTTTTAATTTTTGTTGCTAGTACTTTTTATGTTATTTTAAAACTAACTTTCAGCTGTCGGTATTTCCTTGGGGCTGACAGCAATGGAGTAAAATTAGAAGCTACCTGAAAGGGTTTAGGGTGCAAAACCAATAATTGAATCTGGCATTGCTGCCTGTAAATTTCAAAGCTTTAAAGCCTTGAAAAGGGATTCAAGTGGAAGTGGTGACACATAGCAGCATAAATAATTATCTTTGGTCCCTTTCACCTCTGAATTCTTTTTTACAGCATACAGACCATTGCCTGAAGAGGTTAATAAACGCACTGCTACAAAGTGCTTACAAAATTAATGCGACTGCCATGGATATAGGCTGCTCAGTGGTAGTATGTGTTTATTGGTGCCTTCAAGGTGTTCCAGAGAAATAAAGAATAAATCCGATCGTGTCGCTCAGATGTTTGACATCGTGATTTTAGTCCGCAATAATACATAACTGAGTGTCCAGATAAATTCCTTGTGTAGCTGGTACAAGCACTCCTATGCTGCACTTCTGTGCACATGCTGGCAGGGATCTCTGCTGCTCATGCAACTGCAAGGATTATTCAAGGGTTACAGTCTCCTTGGTTTTTAATTGATTACAATTAAAACCAAATGGACAATCTTCCTGTGAGTGGAAGCAATATCTTCTGTGATTCTCTTCTGAGATTCTGTTAAGAATGGGGTGTAAAAAATTGTTTCCATTTGAGAAAGTCCTTTTTGATTGCCTGATGCAAACATGCTGCAGCTCACCCTGCTGTCACTGGTTTGCTCGCTGTCTTGCCAGTTTCAGCGGTTGTCTCTGTGTCCCCATAGGGCTGGGCAGAGTGAAGATGGATTTCTCTTCTAAAGCAGGGAGTGAAGCCCTCCTCGCCACCCCTGGCCATGCCCCATCCCACCATGTCCTACCCTCAGAAAAAAAAAAGACCCTATAGCTGTTGTCAGCAGAACGAACTTTCTAGTCTCTGCAACAGATCAGGTTTTTAAATTTATTTGAAGTGTTTTCAAGGGGACATCTTTTTTTTTTTATGAATTTTTCCAACAGTTTTTTACGCTGGATAGTTGTAAATCAGATCACTGTCAGATCTAAATTTAAATAGAAAAATGTATCTTAAGTGCAGTAATTTCCATTGTGACATTTTGGGATAATCCACCTAGAATGTAAGGAGTGAGTGCTAAAAAATGCTGCTTCTCTAACAAAAAACGTTTATTTTTTTTTGTAAAGATACCTATCAGTAATAACGTCTGACTTGTTTTAGCATAGGATTGCTTATAACTAAAACAAAAAATGAGTAGTCAAGGGATTTTTTTTTTTCTCTACAAAAGAATAAAAATAAACCTGCCTAATCCTGCTAACAGCATACAGGCATCACTGGTAATTTAGTTCAGAAAAATTACACATAGACCGTTAGTCTTTGTAAAGAAAAAGTGCATATACTGCAAAACCCACGTTTCTGTAGGATTTAAAAATTGGCATTTCAGATCTGCCCATCAGTTGTGGTTTTTGTATGTGTTTTTTTTTTTTTTTTTTCCTTTTTGTACCTTTTTTTCCCAGTATTGCTAAAAGCCAGGAGTATTCAGTGGTGTAGCTTGGAAGGAGCCTGTCCTCGGTGCTGTCTTGTGATGGATGGTTTTATTTCTTAGAAACCATGCTGCTCCCGCAGCACTGATGTAAGTGTGGGGTTGGTGCTGTCCAGAGCTGCTCTCCTTTAGTGGAAGTTAAAGCTCGTGCTTTCAGGAGAGTGTCTGGAAATGCTGTGAAAAGATGGTCAGCTCCATCAGCGGTACCTTTCTGTGTAAAGGATGCATTGTTTCATTTTTGTATGGCGCCTGAAGCTCAGCTAACTTGTTTACTATGATGTTAATCCAAAAAATAAATGCTTGCTTTTGTTTGTTTGTAGGCATATGGCCCCGGGAGGCCCTACCCGCTGCCACCTCCCTCAGGAAGATACAGCTGGAATTAGCTCTTGACTTTTTTTTTTTAAGTATAGAAAATGTCTGTTTTTGTTCTTTTATTAATTGGGGGGGGGGGGGGGGGAATGGAATCCTTAAACATCCCTGTAGTTTTTAAACTATGATACTCGTTTTAAACGTGCACATTTCTTACTGAACTGATTACTTTGAAGGGCAGGGGGCTGGTTGCTTTGAAATAGTGTATTGCAAAATACGAGTAAACTAGATTTGCTAATTTGCTTGTGAGACATTTGATGAGGTAGGAGTGCTGTGTTGTCTTTATTACATGTACAAGCTGTGCTTAGCTATGCCTGTCAATTTGAACTCCAAACATCCTTTACTTCACACATAAGAGCCTGAAACCAGACACGGAGTTTTGAAGAATGCACAGAAATCAGATTTTACTAACTCCAGGAAGACAAAGCAGGCAGTCCGCGTGAGCACGATGTTTAAAGACACATCCATCAGTATTCCTTGTAAGATGCTTCTTTGAATTTCTCACAAAAAGAAGAGATTTTTGGACTTTAAAGATAAAACATTTCAACTTTTACAACTTGTGCCTGTTTTTGACTTTGTTATTGTAACATAAACAAGCACGGAAGGTGTATTTGTTTGTTTTGATAGATAATTTAAAATCGCTCCCAAGTATGCAGTTTCCATTCATTTTTAGTATTCTTTCTAGGGGTTTTCCATGTGAGTGTACCAAATCAGTAAATATTTTTATTTGCTTTATAAAGTGGCTTTTGAAATTCTAAGCTGTATTGAGTGGTTTATTTCCTTCCCCCTCCAGAATACTTTTGTATCTTTGTATATGTGCATACATTTCATGTTATTTACTCAAAAAAAAAATAATTGCATGCAGCCTCCGCAATAGTTTGTAAAACCTTTGTTTATTCAAAAACTCAGGAGCTTTCTGCTAACAGTAGAGCATCCAGGTAAGGTGAGCAGGTTAAAGCTGATAACCTCTCTCTTGTTTGTGCCACCCAACGTTTTTTCATTAAACACGCGTATCGTATCTACCAGTAAATGTGGAAGTTTTGCCCCCAGAGGTGCAATAAAAGGGTGCTTCTTTAGCCATCTTCTGGGAGTAGTTTTCAGTTTCTTCCTCTGTGGGCCGAGATGTTGATCACCAGCACTGAGGAAAAATCCCAAACCGTTGTAACCTTGGGAGGAAGAAATCACAAAACTGGATTCATTATTTTCAAGTGATTGAGGGTGGAGTGGAATCCTTCATTGTAATGCAAAGAGTTGCTGTCCTCCCTGGAGCTGGAAAATGCTCACAGCAGCCTCCTTCTCTGCAAACCTTTGGGTCTCAAAAATAAATTTTGCTCCTTGAGCGGTACAAAACCAGTGGCAAATGCCAATGTTCATGCAAAGGCGACGGCCGGGAGCGAGGCTGGTCACAGGAGAGGATGCTCCTGCCCCTGGGGAAGGACCCGGGCTGCACCCCCCAGCTCTCCATGCCGGGGGAGCCCTGTCAGGGAGGGATGCACTCGCGGTGGGGTGAGGTGGGGTCCCTCTGCTCGGCCCTCCGCCCCCCGGGAGCAGGTTTCGGAGGGCAGCGCCCTGGTGGGCTCCGGGCCGCTGCCGCTGGCAGAGATGCCCCGGCCTGAAATCCTTTTTTTTTTTTTTTTTTTTTTTCCGGCCCAGAATCGCTCCGTGACCAACAGGACCCCGTGCGGCTCCCTGGGCCCGGGGTAGGGCGCCACGCAATCGGGTGCGCGGCGCAGAGCGGGGGCGGCCGCGGTCCGGGAGCGGGCGGCAGGGACAGAGCTGGCGGCGGGGGCCGCGGGCGGGCGCCGGGAACGAAGCAGCGAACTCCTCAGAACGTTTCCTTTTATTGGTAAAAGCAGAGAGAGCAGAAAAAGAAAGAAAGAAAAAAAAACGGAGGAGAAAGCAAAAAGGAACATTAAAAAAAAAGGGGGGGGGGGAAAGGAAAAAATTAAAAGGGAAAAAATGAAGAAAAAGGAAAAAAAAAAAAAAAAAAAAACCGGCGGAAACTTCCGAGCTGCGCTTCTCGGCGCGCCTTCGGGGCAGGCGCGGCCCCGTCCCGTCCCATCGGGTCCCGTCCCGTCGGGTGTCTCAGGCAGCCCGGGCCCGGCGGGGACCTGCGGCGGCTCCGCGGCTCTGCAGCCCCGGCTCCCGACGGAGGCCCGGAGCCTGCCCGCGCACCGCTACCGAGCCGTCCTAATAACGAGGAAAGGTTTCTCCCCTGCGATCCGGGCAGCGAAGCTCCAAAGCTTTCAGCCTGCACACCCCCGCCGCTGCGGGCCTGCCGCGCTTTGTCCCCTGGCTGCGAGCGGCCGCGGCCCGGCGCGCCCCGTCCTCCAAAGGCAGCGGCTGCTCGCACTGCCCGCCGTCTCCTCGGCCTCGAGTAACAATTCCATTTACCTTCAATCAAATAATGATGAAATTGCACTTCAGGGGCACCCTTATAAAATTAATTCTGCCGAGATAAGTTGCACTTCAGAGGATTTATTGTTGGCGGTCAATGGGTCTGTAAGGTATAAGCACAGCGGCTCTGGCCCCCGGGCGCGGTTTGCTTTGGCCTTCAGAGCGGGACCGGGCCGGGAGCGGGGCTCGGAGACCCCTCGCCGCCTGCTGCCGCCCGCCCACCACATCGGGGCCGCTCCGCCGAGGCACGGCGCCGCGCACACGGGACCAGCGGGCAGCCGCGCACACCCCCGGCCGTGCCCGCTCCGCCGCCCGCCTCCGGGTGAAGCCCAAGTCTGCCAAGCCCCAGAGAATCTAAAAAACAACAGGGCCGGGGTGGGGTGGGGAGGGGAAGGGAGGTAGGGGCGGGGGGCCCGTACGAGATCGGGAGGCGGCGACCCGGGGGCGCCGTCGGGGCCCGGTCCCGGGGCGCAGGGGCGATGCCGGGGGCGGCACGGGGGCGATTACCACGTCCTGCCGTAGAGCAGGTTGGGGCTGACCATGCTGCCGCTATAGTCGACGCCGGCCGAGTCCATGGGGGCCAGGGGGGGCACCTGGCCGTGCAGCGCCGGCGGGCTGGGTGAGAGCTCCTCCAGGTCGGCCGCCTGCCCCAGGGAGCCGGGGTGCGGGTGGGCGGCGGCGGCGGGCAGCGCCCCGCCGGAGCCGCCCGGGGGCGCGGACGCGGGCTGCCCGGGGGCCGGGGTGCCGCTGCCCGGCGGCGGGCAGGGCTTGCCGTCCTTCACCAGCACGGGCACGGCGACACGGCGCGGCGAGTGCTGCTGGCAGAGGCCGCCGGCGCCGTCGGGGTGCAGCTGCTGGGCTGCCGCCTTGTCCTTGGCCTGGCGCTTCATCTTGTAGCGGTGGTTCTGGAACCAGATCTTCACCTGCGTGGGTGTCAGGTGGATGAGGCTGGCCAGGTGCTCCCGCTCGGGCGCCGACAGGTACTTCTGCTGCTTGAAGCGCCGCTCCAGCTCGTAGACCTGCGCCTGGGAGAAGAGCACCCTCCTCTTCCTTCGCGGGGCCGCGTGCAGCGGCACCATGGCCTTGGCGCCCTCGGCGATGCCGCTCAGGCCGCCCATCCCGGCCACGTTCATTCCCGCCGACGGGCCCATGAACCTGGAGACTGGGCGGGATGCGCGGCTCAGGGCCGGCGGCCGCCCCGTCGGGGGGCAGCGCCCCCTCCCCCCCCCTCCCCCCCACCCCCGCCCGCCGCCCCCGCCCGCTGCCGACCCGCGCCCGCACTTACTGCCGGGGTACCGGGGGTCGCCGCCGGCCCCGTACCAGCCGCTGCCCGGCGCCGCGCCGCTCCTCATGCCCTCAGGGTAGGCGGGCAGCTCGCCCACGTTGCCCAGGCCGCCGTTGCAGTAGCCCCCGACGGCTCCGTGCGGGAACTGGGACACGCCGTGCGGCATGTGGTAGGCGGCCGCCCCGGCGGGGCCCGCTACGACGTGCTGCGGGACGGCGGCGGCGGCGGGCACCGGCGGCTGCCGGTAGGGCCCCAGCGGCGCGCCCAGCCCGGCCGCGCCGTCCATGCCGCCGAACTTCTTGTAGCTCTCCTCCATGGGGCTGAGGATATCGGTGACCGAGAAGGGCGTCGTGTGCTTGGGGCTCAGCGACATGGCGGGGCGGGGCGGGCCGTGCGCTCCCGCCGCCACCGGCGAGCCGTGCGCTGGCGAGGCGCGGCGGCCACCAGCCCCTGGCCGCCCGTAGCTCGCCGTTTCTTTTAGCCCGGCGCCAGCTTTACGCCAGACCCGGGGGGGGCGGAGCGAGCGCGCCCGGAGGGGGACAGCGGCGGCGGGCGGCCCCGTCCCCTCCCCGCCGCCGGGCAGCGCCCCCGCCTCCCGCCCCGGCCCCCTCCTCCCGGCCATTGTCCTGCGGCCGCCGACGGGCTCTTAAGCCCGGCCGCCCCGGGACACCGCCGGAGCGGCTCCGGCCCGGCCCTGCCCGCAGCCCGCTCCCGTAAGTACCTGCCGCGGGGCGGGCGGGGGACGCGGAGCGGAGCATCCACCCGGACCCGGACCCCGGACCCCGGCCGCTCCCCGAAGCGCCCCCTGAAGCGCCGCCGCCGCGGATCGGCCTCAGGACGGCGCGGCCCCGACGGCGCGGTCCCCGCTGCGGCGGGGCGGGCACGCACTGGGGAGCGCCGCTGCCGAGAGGGGCCGGATCCCCGCGCCGGGGGCCTCTCGGTGCCGTTTGTAGGGGTGGTGGTCGGGTTGGGGACTTCCAGGTGTTATTTTTTGTTACTGTTGTTCGTTCGTTCGTTCGTTCGTTCGTTCGTTTTGCGACAACGAAATGCCCCCTCCGGGCTGCCGCAGCCTCCGAGCCGGGACCGGGCCGCGTTCTCCCCGCTCCGGGCTGGGGCGTCGAAGCCTGCCGCGCCGTCGGAGGCCGAGCGCTGCCCGTCGCCCCGGGCCGCTTGCGGACGTGCAGCCTGGGGCGCTGCCGGGCCCTTCCCCTCCACCCGCAGCCAAACTTCCCCGGGCCGGGACTCGGGAGTTGCGTGCCGTCGGGTCGGCTGGGCAGGGGCCGCAGTCGGGCTCTGCTCCCTCCTCCGGGCGACGCGACGGGGCGGCCGCGCCGTGCCCAGCCCTGCGCCCGGTGTGCGGACATCTGCCCGCGGAGGGGCGGGGGGGCCCTCGGGGGCCCTCGGGACCGGGACCGGCCCGTTCCGCACCAGCGCGGCCCCCTCGGCGGGAGCGAGGCGTGGAGTGGGGTGCGCTCCTGACCGGCCACGCTCAGGCCCCCGATGTGCGCACGGCAGCTCCGGAATGCAGTGAGGCTGCTGCGTGCCGTAGGGCTGCTCCGTGCCCACTGCACCCACTGCCCTGCCCGGGTGGCCCTGCCATGCCCTGTGCTAGGGGATTTTCCCTTCCCTTCCCTTCCCTTCCCTTCCCTTCCCTTCCCTTCCCTTCTCTAAACCCCATCCTTTTCCTGACCCCCTGGGGGAGAACACAAGATAAAACACCCCGGAGGGAGAGCTCCGTGTAGCTTTCATGCCCGCCTTAAACACTGAGGACCCTGGTGCCGCGCAGTATTAAACACATCCACAGCTCCATAGGCGTTGCTACTCCCTCTGGTTCGGCTGTCCGAAACTAGCGCTTCCCAGCCAAGTTTACCTGCAACACTTCATTCAGTTCCAGTTTTTCTCAGAGATTAGGCACAATTCCTGGTGCTTGCATTTTTTTTTTATTTTTTTTTTTTTCTTTGTGCGCCTTTTTCCCCCTCCACCTCCTGCCCGCCTTGGCTTGGCTACAGGTGGGGACCTGGGGCGGGTGGGGGCCATGGGGCTGGGCTCGGCCGGCTGCCCAAGGGGAACCCAGGGCACAAGGGCTGCATGTCAGCACCAGGGCTGGGCTGGGCCCCCAGCACCCCAAAACCAGGGCATTTCCAGGTACCAGTAGAGCAGTTGCTTTGTACATGGGCTGCTGGGCAGCCTTGTAGCTCAGCTCCTGCTGCATCAGAGTCTTCCTCGGAAGGCTGACAGTTACACCCATGTTTTATATTTTGTTTCAGTCATTTTATCATTTTGTTCTGCTTTGTTCCATGTGTTCTGTCCACCTCCCGAGGCTGACCCCCTTCTGGAGCACATCCCCTACTCTTTGGCAGTCTCGCTGCAGACAGTGGATGCTCCCCCCCACCTGGAGGGGGTCCCCTGACCCACGGCCCCTCTGCAGCACAGCCTGAACCCCCCTAGGCAGGCAGGGGATGGCAGAGTGGAGTGGCTAGGCTGTTTTGGGGTGCTGACAGGAGCCCGTGGCAGTCAGGCCTGCTTTGGGGCTGAGTGGCTGGGCAGGACATGAACCCGGGGCGGTCCCATGCAGCTGATGTAACCCGTGGGGAGCCTCTGAGCCAGACGCAGGGCTGGTAGCATTGCAGGGACAGACCACAAGTGGTGTGGAAGGGGTGGGCTGGGCAAAAAGGGGCCCCGCAGGCCAGAGGCGCTGCTGGGGGAACTGGGACGGAGAGCATGGCGAGGGGACAGGGTCGCCAGGGGCTGCGGTGCCCCCAGGACAAGCACAGCCAGCACGGTGCCATGCCTGCTCACGCCGGGAGCACCTCTGGCTCTTCACGTATTAATAAATGAAGCACTTTGGCAAGGCCGGTGTGAAATACCTGGTCCCAGTTCAAATGAAACATGGAGGTGATTTTTCCCTTTGCTGTTTTACTTTGGCAGAAACCCGGTACATGCCTTTGTTTCCTTTTGACTTCAGTGACTCTGGTTTGCCAATGGGAAAAAAAAATGTTTAATTTCTTTCGAATATGCTTGACCGATGCTAATGAAATCCAATTAATAAGGCAAATGTTGCGCACAAAAAAAAAAAAAAAAAAAAAAAAAAAACTTTAAGTCTTCCTCATTTATAAAATGTATATTCTTCTACCTTAATCAGTCATTACCTAGAAGTGACATGCAAAAGTGGACTGTGTGCTTCCAGAGATTGGGAAGGTCTAGTTGCAGAATTCAAGCAAAATGCTTTCAAAATAAGATTTTTTAAAAAGATATAAAAAATGCAATAAGGGTGACTGATAGAAAAGCACCTACCAAGAAGTCAAACTATTAGGTTTTAATTTTTTTGAGTTATTTCCATAGCTTCTTGATTACACATGGAGCCCCAAAGGTCACCGTTATTTAAAGCTGTGGGAGTGCGGGTGTCATTTCAGAAACCAGTTTGTCTTTCTGATAATAATGACATATTTTGGCCATATGGCACTCATTTCCACAGATAAGTTGTTCTTGCTATTTTAGACTGTGTCTATTACAGTAAAGATATTGACCTTGGCAAGACACAATTGACATATAGATAGAGGCTGATTTTTTTTTTTTTTTTTGGCATTTTTCAATAATCCAGTATAAATGCTAATTTATTTCTGTGGCAGCTCGCCTAAAAGCAATAGTTTCTTCTAAATAATCAGTGATAGTCACTCATTGCTGAGGTACAGTGTTATGATCACGGCTGATGGCAGTTTGCCTTGATTCTGCTCTTACCAATAATTTGCAGAGATTAAAAAGGTCTTGGAAATGGAAGCTTAAAGAATTGCTTTCTAAAGACGTTGTTAGATTGAAAAAGGAACCTGGGGTTTCCAGTGCACTCTAAAATCATTTCCACATAAACCCCAGATTTAGTAGTTTTAAGTGTCGCTAAATAGCCTGTTCACAGGGAAGGGACTGTGTTTATGCAGCACGGAGAGATCTCGGCTCCCGCTGCAGACGTGGTTCCTGCTGCCCGCGCCCAGCCGGGTGGCGTCTCCTTGCCAGGGATGTCGGCACCTGGACAGCAGCTGTGGGAGGCATTTTCGCAGACTTTGGTGGCTTTGCATACACAGAATAAAGTCAGTGGCAGACGTAGGCGGCAGGGGTGGTCTCCTCACTGAAAATGGCACCTGCCCACCCTGAGGGCCCCCCGCCCCATCCGTCTTTGCTTGATGACAATTACCGTTACACAATTACCGTTTGCATTTTTTTCCCCTTGTGACTGCAGACATTGCATGTTTTGCTGCTTGGGCAGAACGCTGAATATCTTGGACATCTCAAACCTTCCCTGAGAGCTGTGCGCACTCGATGGAGTTTCCCTTGGGACCATCTCTGCAGCCAGCCCTCACAGTCCTTCTGGTGCTGGCCGAAGTCCCCTCCTGGGAGCCCCCATCACCCTGCCCCAGGAGGTGAGCATCCTTCTGCCCACCCGTGCTCTGTGCCCTGAAGCACAGCGCCTGGTACCTGTGTGAGTCTCAGCACCCTTTGGCAGTAACCAGCTCCTGCCACTCCTGCCGCTCCTGATGTTCCTGCTAGCCAGTTCATCTCTGCTCTTGCAACGTGGCTGGGGACACCAGCTGGCCCCTCAGGCTTCCTGCCAAATCACTGCAAAAGGCACCAAAAGACTCAGCATCCCAAGGGTTGGTGCTAGGTGCAGGCATTGTCTGAGATCAGCTCCTGTAAACGAGGATTATGCTGATTTCAGCTGGGTCTCATTCTGTGCTCAGCATAATCCCTTGGGCCTGGGTTAGGTGGTGCCAGTGGTCACCTCTGCTGCACATGTTTCAGTCTCACTGAAATACTACAGGACTGCTCGTCTTGCTCCCTTCTGTACACTGAGGGGCACTGACCATGCCGCCAGCTCCCCATTCTGGCATTTCTTGCCAGTTTCTCATTTCTTGCATTTCTTGCCTCAAACTGCAAAGAGGGGCTGGGGGGAGGCTGCGGGCTGGCACAGGTGCTGGCCATTACCAGCCAGCCTTGTCTGCCTCCTGTGTGGGGCTGGCAAGGCTATTAATGTCCATGGGCGCGGGAGGGCTGCCCCCAAAGACTGTGCAGCAGGAGCAATGGTGCAGACTCCAGCCCTGATCCTGCTGCCCCTGGAGAAGGATACTTTCAGCTACAGGGACCCGGGTAAATGTCCCGTGTCCCCAGATCTGCCTGAGTAAGGCTTCTGTTGAGAGAAATGGTGTGGTGATATGAGTGAAGCCATCTCCTGTGAGCTCCCAGGTGCATCCTCCTCTTCCTCTTGTGAAGGCCCTCAAAAGTTGGCCTATGCATGTTCAAGAGTGCATGCTGCAAACAGCTTATTTAGCAAAGTATGTTAAAAGAAACATCCAAGAGCTGGTTTTGTGTTTCCTAGTCACTGATACTGAAGAAGGTACTCCAGTGCTGTGTTAGTGTCATCTCGTGCAGCTTGCTCTCAGACATCAGAACACAAATATTTATTTAGGGCATTGGCCTTTGTTGCGAGGTGCTGTGTGTTACTCTGGGCTGGCAGCAGGCCCGTGCCCTGGCTGGGCTCCTTTGGGTGCCTCAGCAGCCTCCTGGTGAACTTTCTCTCTTGGCTGATACAGCATTTTTTCATTCTGTGCTGGTTTTGTTTCATTTTTATTTAATATAGCTGAATAGCAAGGATGGCTTTCCTTGTTGCTGCAGTGTGCAAGGCTCGATGACTCCTCTGTGTGGAAAAGCCAGTTAAATGTCCCAGTAAGACCTGGGCTGCAAAGTCATTGCCATGTTGCTCTATGGCAGTGTTTAAAGCTTCCTCCTGATCCCTGCTGCTTGTAACTAATTGCTCCTGGCTGGGGAAGAGGAGCAGACTTGCATTGGAGGTGTCTGTCCGTCCACACCCTCCCTGGTGGTCAGGACTTCACACCAGCAGAGGAGGCGTCAAACATCCCTGTGCTGCTGGGTAGTGTGCTTGGGTGAAAGTCAGCCTCCTCTGTCCTGGACTGGGAAAAGGAGCTCTTTCTGCTCATGCAAAGGCCACTCAAACCCATGCAGCTTCTTTCCCCTGCCAAAGAAGGCTTGGTGCTTCCCCCAAGCACAAGTGGTGTGCTAATGTAATGCTAAATTTTTGTCTCCTGGCACCCATCCCCTCCTGTGCCTGGATCAGGAGGGAGCTGAGATGTCTCCTCTGTCAGATCTGGAATCTCTGCTGGTTTGAGAAATGCTAGCCTCTGTTTGTCCCAGTGATTGCTGTAGCTGCTGGATTCTCGTCTGTGGGAGATCTCCGTGGTGGGGCTGGGGATCCCTGCCTGGGCCCCCCTGCCCCGAGCGCTGCTGACACTGCGGGGGCCAGGGGACATCCTGTGCAGGCTTTTCCCCCTTGCTGCGTGCCCTGAGATGGATGTTAGAATGGCAGGTAGCAGTGTCTGGGCTAAGGGGTGTGTTGAGTATCTTCTGTTTGCTTTTTTTTTCAATCCCTGAAACTTTTATTGCCACTGAACTACTGGTTTTGTGCTTTACAACATGGAGTGAAGCATGGCATTTCTGTGTGAGTCATGTAAATAAATGTTCTGATCCTAGCAATGATAAACTCCAGCTAGAGAGAAAGGGCCCAGATGTCTTTCTATGAAGGCCCTCAAAAAATTGGTCTGTAGGCACGTTCAGGAGTCCATGCTGCAAATAGCTTTCTTAGCAAAGCACCTAATGTGTTTAATATTCACAGGGAGAGTCAAAGGGTGCCAGTACCCAGCCTGAACAGTAGGTAGAGAAGTTGGACAATCTGCAGATACATAGTTGGCTATAGATAAAACTGCAGATGGGCATTTAGCATCACATGTGCTTTCTTTGGAAAGGGGAAAAAAAATCAGGAAAAAACCTCCACGCTCATTTGACATCTCCTGATTTCTTTTGTTGGCATCCTTATGTCAGCCTGTGGTCAAGGTGACTCTTTGGGTTAGGTTTAGATACAGTGTAAGGGAATCACAAAGTAGAGAGACTTCCTGAAGGATCCTCTCCATTGCCTTTGAAGTCAGAATAATATTCCCTGCACAATTAGAAGTAACCATAGTTACTCAGAGCCCTTGCTCCTGGAGGTTGAGCAGAGCAAGGTGGCAGCCAGAGGGGGGAAAAGGCAGTGTGGTGGAAGGGGTGAGCCCGGGCAGGAGTGTGTGAGAGCAAGTGCTTATGTGGGGCTGGGGGCTGGAGCTGTGCTGGGGGGACGGGCCATGGCATGGCGCTGCAGGTAGGGAGGTGCTGGGTTGGAAGGTGAGTGTGGAGGCCCTTTGGTGCTGGAGCCCCTCTGTGTGTGGGTTGCTGGTGACCCCACAGCTGCAAGCCTGTGATGTGCAGGACAGCAGGACAAGTATCCTCAGGGGATCAGAAGGGGGTAATGGAGCCGCTGGGCAGAAGGATGGTTTTCTAAGGAAATGACACCTGAGCTTTTTCTCTTAAGTAAATTAAAGAATGTACATGCTGAGGGAAGCTGTTGTGTGTGATTTGACTTGCAGTACTGGCTATTAGGAGTCCCTGGGCCATGGTCAAAATTAACTCGCTGAGCTTGGGTCTGAATGCTGCCAGACAGACTGAGCAGAGCCAGGCTGGTGGTGGGCTGTGGGGTGGGTTTGGGTCTGTGGGGGAAGGTCAGGTGTCCTTTGGGGTCACCAACCTCTGTGTGCCTCGTGTCACATCGTGCTGCTGTTCCGCAGAGTTTACCTCTGTTTGCATGCAGTGTTTTATCGGTGTGATTGAAGAAAGCATGTGTCTTGTGGCCATCTATAGCCATCATTCGCCATGAGAGGATCCAACAGCTTGGAGCAATTTCTCTCAGTCAAGACAACTTGTGTGATGTGAGTAGGGTATTTCAGGCTTTGTGAAGGATGGTGAATGCTGTGAGGGATCGGTGGAGTCATGCTCCTAACCAGGAGGTGGTGTTGGAAAGGGCACCAGCTACCTCATCACCAGAGCTCTCCTATGTGCTCAGCCCTGATGTGCTCTAATGGCTCTGTCTCATTAGGTGCATCTATGTCTCATTAGGTGTGTCTCCAGTTTCAGCCAGCGCCTTCTGCCTGGGGCTGGATGAGACCACGCAGGCACTCTTTACTTCTGGTCTGTATGCTCACTGAAATTGCAGGCTGGCCTCTTTCAACACCTGTGAGAGTTTGTGACATAACCTGGCACAAAGGAGGCCTGAGATGGGAGGATTTGGTTAAATGAGCTTCTTGGATGAAATGTACTTGGAGGGGACTTGGAGCAAGTGATGGCAAGGGAGGCATCACCAGATTTCTCCCTGGAAATCCCCATCGCTGCAGCCACTGTTGTCTTTTGCCTAGATCGCAAGTACTTCTCTAGGGAAATTACCTTTGGGTTTTGGAAGGCTGTAGGGGTGAGTGCCCTGCTGATGCCTTCCCAGCCTCTGGGGTAGGCTGCTGCACATGAAGGGGTTGTGTTTGCAGCCTGAGCCTGGCAGGGTGCTGTTCCCCAGTGATTCCTGGGCACAATGGAGCCCTTATGTCACTGTTCCCTCCTGTGGGAGGCAGCACTGGGGGGAAGAAGCCTCTGTAAAGGGTGCCTCTTTGGAGTGCTGACATAGGTCACTAAGATGGGCAGGTGTGTGGAAGCAGAGGTGGGGTGGGAAGGAGAAGTTTGGTATTTGAGCAAAGCACCTGGGCAGATGTTTAAGAGGTGCTGGCCACTTCCAGATTGCATTAATGAAGGATTTCATTAGGCTGGGGACAAAAGGTAACTAAGGTTGAGGACCTTATCTTCTCTGCTGTTTTCTCATTACCAAGGCTATGCTATTTTCATACCCTGGGTTACTGCTCTGACTCCTTTTTCTCCCTCAGTGCTGCGTGCTCTGCAGGCTCTGACCCTGTGTCATGGGTGTCCCTGTGGTGCCTGTCCCCCTGCAGCTGCCTTCTGCAAAGTGATGGTGGCATTAAAAAAAAAAAAAAAAGGACTGAAAAAGAAGCCTTGCCTTCTGCAACCAGCAAAGCAGAACAAATTGCACCAGTGGTACTGCTGTGGGTAAGCTTGAGAGGGCGGTGGCTGGTGGAACTACCCCATTTGTTCACTTTTTGCCCCAAGGAATGCCTGCGGGCCAAGGTGGAAGAGGGGGAGCTGAGAGGAGCTGTGTGTGTGCCTGTGCACAGTGTGTGGAAGGAGCCCCATACCCCAGCATGGAGATGTGTAGGCTCACCTGTTTGCTCCTTCTGCATGAGCCCACTCTGCTCCAGAGCCCTAGGGCCTTATGTAGGTGCTTTGAGTCGTTCCCTTCAAGGAGCTGGGTGCGTGGGGATCAGGCCGGGTGTAGAATCCTCCTGCTGCCCCAGTCCCAGTTGGCAGTGCCCTTGTGGGGCCATTTGCCAGCAGGTGGTGGGGGCAGGCAGGAGCTAGGGGTTCTGGGGCTGGGCTGAGCCCATGGCCACCGGGTGCGGACAGCGGCATCCCCGCTGCATCCAGAGTGGCTCGCCTAGCAAGCACACTGGTGTGGAGGTCCTGTTCCTTGAATATTTATAGCACCTTTGCTGTGTTCATTCTAGCATTAAACTGCTAATTAATTATGACATTTGTACTACTTCATTTTTTGCTGTGAATCTGCAGAACCTGGCAGGCAGTTAATTAGCTCTCTCTATGCAAAGGATACTAAGAAAAAATAATTGCTTGAGGAATCATCGTCATGTTCTCTCAGAAAGGTCTTACCTATGAGCTGGCTTAAAGCTTGCTGGATTTGCACTTTGAAAGATGCCTCTGTCAAAGGCCAATCCTTTGGAAGAGAGATTTGAAGGAAAAGGTTATCTGGGAGATGTGGCTCAGAGGGTGTTATTTAGTGCTTGTAAGTCCAAGGGAAATCAATTATCTAAACAACTCCCCTTATGGAATGGATTTCTTTATTCTTTTTAAAATATGTCCTCATCTTTGTCTCCATATTGATGTGTACAGTCAACATGCCCAAGATGGTGGGAGGCAACCTGTCCTCCTCGGGGCTTCTTGCTGCTGTTGTGCAGGGTTCGGTGAGGATCTTCCCCTGGGATGTTTTCTTAAAATTTATTTTAAAAACAGTATTTTCAAAAAACAAAAACAAACAGATCTGTGGGGCATGGTGCTCATGAACAGCTCTGGGCTTCATCCTCATCTTCTCCAAATACTCATATGCATGTACCTGCCTTGTGTACCAAGTGCCTTGCTGTGTGCTGGGGGTGTTTGCGGGGGATTAGCAGCACCTGGGGGACCTGGGCAGGAGCCCTCATGGCTCCCATCCCTGCTCTGGTGCAGCTTCATTATGGCCTTGCCAGCCTCCGGGCATCACTCTTCATCCACGCTTTCTGGCTTCTGTAAGGAGGACAGGTCAGGCTACTGCCAGCTCCTTGGGGTAGCATGTGGGGCTTTGGGTTCTGGTGCCAAAGATAACCAGGGAAATGGAGTAATGGAGGTGATATACATGCCTATGGGGATAAAGAGGCATTTTCTTAAACAGATTGAAACCTGCAGTGGGTATGCTTGCCCTCAGCGCTTCCTTTGAGAAACTTGTTTTATTAGCAGATAGTTACATGTTGAGGTTACAGAAGGAGCATTACAGTAATGGAGTTGACATCTATATAATGGAGTTGACATTTTATTGAAAAAGGAAAAAGAAAAAACCTTAACAGGGTTCCCCTCCCTCCCCCTTCCTTTATTTCCTTATTTTGCTGTCATCAATTGCAATAAGGCGCACAAACTTTGAACAGCCGTTGATGCTGGCAATTTAATAAAATTTCATACAACAGTAGGTGCTTCAGGAATGTTAGCAGGACTAATCAGTCTGCAGTAAACTTGAACTTTGCTGAGAAATCAAGGCAATAGCTTGTTCAACAGCAAATCATAACAATTTGAATCAATTCTTGGCAGCACACTTGTGTTATTAACTATTACGCACAGTCTTGGCTTCCAGTTTGTGTTAGATGCTTTTAGCAAGAAGTTCAGAACAGGGATCCTGGAGGACAGCACCGCGTTTCTAAATGAATAAATAGATGTGCTTTGCTCTGTTGTGGCCTCTGGTTGTACTTCACGTCATTTTGAATTGAATTGGTCTGAGGTGTAAAGAAAATTCTTTGCGTGGCAGATTGATTAGGGAAGGTTTAGAATAAGAGGGACAAACAAACTGATGTGAGCTTACAAAAATGAAACAAGGCACCAGAGCAAGGTGCAAACTGGACTGCAAAGAAGATTAGAAAAGGGAAGACAAAAGCATCTTCAGGTTTTGAGCCCCTGAGAAATGTCAATGAAGCATTGCTCAGACCTTCATCTCCAAGGGTTATGGATTGGGATTCTCACACCAGCTCGTGGCAGACGAGTACGTGGCTGCCACTAAGCACCTATAAAGTGTGCTGCCTCCTTGCTGTGGGAGGGCAGCCCTTCAGGCCCCATCTCTCTGTGTTGGTTGATGAAGAAATGGAAACCGCCTGCAGTTCTGCTGCTTATGCTGGGGCTTCCTCTCCCTCCCTGCCGAGACACCCTCCTCCCCTTCCCAGGGAGGCTGCCCTCATCTCGCGTGAGCCCTTGGGCTGGCTGCCATGTCAGGGCAGTGGGACTGCGCTAGGAGGGGGGATCCCGGCTTGGGGATGCTACAGGAGCAAAAGAAATAGAAGTGGAGCCAAGTGTTGCTACTTGGAGTGCTCTTATCCAGTATTGCTAGCTGTCATTTATTTAGTGTTTTCCCGAGTCCCCAGCTGCTGGGTTCCTAAGATGAACCTCAGTGCTTTTTTTTTCCCTCTTGGAAGAGTTGCAGACCTTAATGTCCATCTGGCACAAATGGAAGTGGTGGCAATAAAAATATAGTAATTTAGGAAGTTCTGTGGTTTTCTTCAGTGTGTTTACAAAGGCTGTGATTTAATCCTCTGTCTTCCCTTGTTCTGACTGTGACAAAAGAAAGTGTTTAAGAAAAACAAAATCTCTCTGCTCCTGAAATACTTTTCAGAAGTAATATTTTTTTAATTAATGAAAGTTCCAAGTCCCTCGTTGGCTTCTGTTCTTCTTTCTTTCCTACAATTCAAATAACACATCTTTCTTCTTTGGATAACTTGGGTTACTACAGCCCATTGACATTTGTATTTCTAATGTAATAATCAAATGCTAAAATACAGAGATTACACTTGGATCAACACATTCAGTTCTTAAACCGTGAAAGTAATTATCTTTTCTCATGTACAATGAGATTAAAATATTTTCATATTAACCATTAGTGGCTGTATTGTTTGAACGTCAGCTGGTAGCACCACTGCGGTGCCCTGTGGCTTCCACCAACTTGGCTGCCTGTGCTCCTGGGCTCACCTGCTCCAGCCTCCTATGTTGGGACAGATCCTGCACTGCAGGAAGGTGCCTGGTAGCAGAAGCAGGGATTTCCTGGCTGAGCTGGGCCTGCTGTGTGTTTCTGCACTGTGGCACACAAGAGGCACAGCTCTCAGCAGCAGGTGAGAATTGGCTCAAGTGTCACAGTGTTCCTGGAATGAGGAGACCCTTCAAGGCTCCATGGCTGAGCGTGCAGCTGAAGTCCGGTTAGCTCCATCCCTGACACTTAATTTAGGAAAACTTTCCAGAGATGTGTGGTTGAACTGAGCCCTGAGACACCCTGGGCTTCCTGGAGCACGGCTTGATCTCAGCCACGTTTTTTTTTTTTTTTTTTTTTTTTTTTTTTTTTTAACCCAGTATAAATTCAAAACCACACTGCACAGAAGCTGTTAAACTTTATGGGAATTTGCAAGAAGCTCTTAAAGTGGGGAGGGAAGGCAATTAATCCCATGGCGAGGCTGGAACTGTTCCTGGCTGCATGACACCGCTCAAAAGAGCAGTGTGTCCTGCACCGCTGCCAGCCTCAGCCTGGCAATGTGATGTCGCGATGCGACGTCATGATGCAATGTCATATCTTGCTCAGGGCTGTGAGCAGCCCTTGTATTTCCCTGCCTTTGTGGTGTTTTGGCTCCTCATTGGCTCCTCATCTGAACTGGTATAAAATTTCCTGTTGGTCCTCGCTGGCCTCATTGCGGGTGCTGGTGCCAAGCAGCTGAGCTTCAAACCAGGCTTTAGGTTCTGGCTTTTTGACCAGTTCACCCCATCATTTGCCCCTGAGCATTTCTGTGTGCTGGCAGCTTGAAAGCAATGGGCTGCTACACAGTGTGATGTGTTTGAGATGGCTGTGTGTGCCAGCTTTGGTGATGGATAAACAGCCTGAGCAGTTCCTGTACCAAAAAGGTCCAGTTTCACGTGAATCACTGTGGGCAGATGAGGAGCCCTTTCCCTTTCTCTTGGTTTCTCAAGGCGACTGCTCAAATGCCTGGAGGTAAGGATCTGGGCTGACTGATAATGTTTGTCTGAATCTAAGTATTTCTAAACTGTGCTGAGATATTCTCTGTTCTTAAACTCTGGTGTATTTCAGACAATGTGTTTTTATCTCACAGCTGTGAAAACAACATTGAAAATCTTGTAACAGTTTCAACCCCTGATGGCTATCTACACTTGATGTTACAGTGGTACAGCACCCAATAGAAGTTTGCAGATGTGACAGTGATCAGTGGGAGACCTGGTGCAAGGTTTCTAGAAAGGACTTCGAACACCAAGTTTAATTTCCTAGTGCTGTAAAGCTGGAAATTCAAACTTCCATCAGCATGTTTGCATGGTCTTGTAAGGGGCAGAGATGAAGCTGTGTCCTCGCTAGCACCTGTGCATGCACAGCAGTGATTATGTCCCATGGTGCTGGAGGGATATTGGGGCAACCCAGCAGTGAGTGGTGCATTGTGGTAAATATACTAACAAAATTCCTGCTTTAAAATCACAGCTAAATTCCTTTGGTGTCCTGGGAAACCTGGTGTGGCAAGAGGAAGGAGCACTTCCACCTGGTGGTGAGGGCACGGGTGCTGGGTGGTTATGGTTGGCCCCCCCCAGAGGGCTGGAGGCTGGTGCCAGAAGGATTGTGCCCAGCTTGCCTTGTGAGTCCCTTCCAAGGCAGGAGGATGCTTCAGAAAGCATTTGATGTGGGGAAACTGTGCAAGTTGATAAAGAAGTTGATAACAGTGAGTTTCTGAAGTGGAACTTAACTGCTGAAAATACTTTGAAAAGCACTGACCACAATTAAGCACTTAATCAGGAGAGCTGCAATTTTCTGAGGCTCAAAGTACAAAAATCATGAAGTAGAGATCCAAAGATATGAAGGAAAATGTCTCTTTGGCAATTAAGATCCATTCTGCTCAAAGGCTGAAAATTGTATCATTGAATTACTTTTGTTGCACAGTTGATACACTGAATTATCTAAAATGCAAACCATTGTGCCTAAAATGCCACTCAATAAGTAAAACAGCTTCTCTTGCTCAGCTGTTGCTCGCTCTGTGGATTGGATTCTGATGGTATCTGATTTCCCTTCTTTAAAATAAGGTTTTTAATTGACTACCTCTTCCCTCCCCTGTAGTATGATGCTGGCTGGAAGGAGCGATGTGGAGCACCAAGGAGAGGTTTTCCAGCCCTCAGACCTGCCCCGGTCACCCCAGTTCTCTCAGTGAAGCATGGACAGGCTGTCTGGGGCTGGCAGGTATGCTGACACGTCCCAGAGGGACACCATGCCAAGCTGGGTTCCGGCTGCAGTGGGAAGTGGCAGGCAGTTAACAGGAAGCACGATTGCCCCGCTTGTTTCATCCTCCCAGCAGAGCTGCAGTGACTGAATCATTGCACATCCAGCTCCGTCGTGTGAATGTCTCTGCTCTTGTCCTTCCTAACCCCGACTTGTTGATCGCAGATCGGCAGTAAGTACCGCTGGAAGTGCTTCGTGCTGAAACTGTTGCTGTTTCCACTTATTTTACACTTGATTATAAATGATGTAGAGTTTCGTTTTTTTGGTTTTTTTGTTTTTTTTTTTTTTTTTTTTTTTTTACATCCGTGACTTGTCAGAACTCCTTGTCACATCTCCGAGTGCCAATAAACATGAAGTCTGCATCCATCAGTCAATTCTTGTAGCTTGTCTTCCCTCGAGAGCCTGATTCAGAGTCTGCTGAAGTCAACGTGAGTCTTCCCATTGATTCCAGTGGGTGGTAAGTCAAGCTCTTCTCCAGACTGAGATGGAAGGCGCCGTCTTTGAATTGGTTTGGAGTGTTGCACACCTATTGTGGTGGGACCCTGATTCGTCTTGGGGCAGCCAAGAGCTATTGCCATGGTGAAGTCATTCTAAATAAATACAGATGAAATTCTTTCTCACAAGACAGCTTTTTTTTTTTTTCATGGTGGTGAAGAAGACACAGAAAATGCCACTGAGAGGCACGCAGACTGCTTGCGCTCCTGTGTGTTTTTATTCAGGCAGTTTAGGAAGTGGGACAAGGAGGATAGAGCATAGGGAAGATGCTCTGATAGCATGCATTTGGTAAAGACAGTTAAGGTTGATAGAGGTGGTAGCAAACTAAAATGTTGTATGCATCTCTGGTTGCTCCACTCTGGTGTTTGTTTCCAAAGCTTCATAGTACAGTACAGTGTCACATTAACATAGCCTACAGAGGAGTTAAGGGTGGCTTTTAACCTCTGCTGACTAATGTGCTGCAGCCAGATGGAATGGTATAAATCTCTTCTTACACACAACAAAGCCAAAACAAATATTATGCAATGATTAAGTGGCAACCCAAACAGAAGCAGGCATCCTGTGGGCTGAAACAGGAAATCTTGGGTTACAAACCTCAAAATACGTTAATTTAATTTGATTATATATTTGACTATCTTAAGTGGCCCATGAATAATGGATGAAAATTAGAAAAGCTGTTGTTTGCCTTTAAAATCAGCCTGTGGAAGGTAGGAACTGAATATTTAGGAACATAATTACTGTTTGCATGGGTTGTGTGAGAGGTCCCCCCGCAGCCTACGACTGTCCCTGGCAGTGACAGTAGCAGGAGTAGTGCATGTGGAATTTCCCTAAGCATGGCTCCATTAGTGTCATATCACAAATTAAGTAAGGATGCTTGCACTTGGTCTGTCTGAGCAATGTGAGGAATTGTTTCATGCTCATGGGGATGTCTGCAGATTGGGTGCCTCTGCTTTGGAATGTAGCACGGTGTGCTGATCTGCGGCTCCATCCCACCGTGCATGCTGTGCACAGCCTGGCTGAGGGGCACGGCGGCTTCCCGCAGCGCTCCATGGCTGGAAGCCACTGAGAGCCATGTCGTGTCTCTGGCTGGCAGCAGCCCCCAAACCCTCTTTTGAAGGTGGTGAACCCAAGTGCCCATTGTGCTCTGCCCTTGCTCTGGAGAAGGAGGAATGAAGCCCTCATCTGTGGCTGAGATGGGACAGGAGCCTCCTGAAATTCAGGTGGGTGCTGCTTTCCTCAATTCCGTGAGGTACCCGTGGTTTGAACAGGGAGTGACAACAGGGCCAAGCTTCTCCCGCTCTGCCCTCACCAAGTGTGCCAAGATGTTGGACAAAGAACAAGTCTGGGCCGTTGTGCCCACTGGTGGGAGGGCAAGAGGGCAGGGCAAGCCCTGTGGAAAGTGTGGGGACATGATGGGGTCAGGTGCTGGCATTTCAGCTGGGGAACTGAGGACAGCACAGCATGCTTGTCCTGCTGTAAAACCATGCATCTTGGTCTGGGGCAAACAGCAGCCGATGGCTGTACACGCTTGCTTACTGAGGAGGGGTCTGAAATGGAAGAGGTGAGCTGGCAGTGACTTCTTGCTGTCATCAGGGTCAAAGGCAAGATAAAGGGAGTACAAGGAAGATTGGCAAAGACATTTTTAAAATAAAATAAAAACAAACTTTTATTTGACTGAGCCTTTGAAGAAGCACAATGACCTGAGGCACAGAATGCATTATTTACCTCGGGAAGCGATCATGAATTATACAGAAAGTTGTCCAGGTGCCCCTCTGGAGCTGTGACCTGTGGTGATTTGTGAACAGAGAGCGCACTCGTGGCAGGTTGCTCTCAGCTGCAGTCAGTGTCACACCCCACGGGCTCTAATGGAGAGATGCTAGCTTCCAACAGCTGAAGATCTGACCTTAGGAGTAACTGAGAGGTAAAAGCAAGTAGATAGAGAACAAAAGCCTATCTTTAGCATACTTTAAAGTTCTTAACCTAGATACAAAGCATAGCTATAAATGAAAAGACAGCCCTAGAATTTTAGTTTAAACCAAACAAAATTGATTGATTATGGAAAAAGTCTTGTTTACTGCTGAGCTTCAGTTTTACATTTGAGATAAAAAGGGGATAAAATTAAAGTGATTACTTTTAGCTTCCCATTTAAATACTCACATAATGATTTTAGCCAAATGGAAAGTCTAGACCGATTCGGGTTTTTGTTTGTTTTATTTTTATGACAGTGTTAAAGAACTGATGGTATGTTAGGCCAGATGGCTTAGAACATGCAATTGAGCTGATTTATTCCTTCACAGATGCTGGGGTGCCTAGAAAAATCCCAGTTCCTTCTGCATGTGCTGCTTATTTTAGCTTTAATATGTGAGTTTTCTGAAGGCAGAAGCCTTCTTTAATGAAATTATTAGGCATCTTCAGATTTCAGAGGGTTTGGGGTCAGCAGAAGGAGGACCCATAGCTGTCTGGATGGAGTGTGATGTTCAGGTGCTTTTTTCCCCAGAGGTGGAGTGCCATGGCCAAAGTAACTTTCTTCCCCAGCCCCTCCTACAAAGCTGTGCTTACTGCTAGGACAGTAAGGTCATGATTACTAGCTGGCAGTCACTTATCTGTTCCACAGTGGGTTTGGACAGGCCATGTGCTGACCAGGTTGCCATCACATGGCCCCAAGGCTGCAGGTGAATCATCATGTTGTGCTGTGAGGCAGGTTGCAAACACAAAAGCAAGCAATTCAACAAGAGTTGAAAAAAGGGGGGGGTGAATCCAAAGCATCCTGGACTGTAAAAGGGCAAAATTGCTGTCAGTGTTACAGCCCCTGTGTCATTTTAGTGAAATGCTGTGATGCATTCGGTAATCTCTCCCCAACAAGTTGCTGTCCCCAGGTCTTTGACACCTCTCTTTCCCATGTGGTTGCTTTACTGGGGCATTACCCCACACAAAATGCACTGTGGCAGCCTGCTGGTGCAGAATAGGTGGCGACAGCTCCTTCTCTCCTCTTCCCATCTTAATCAGCTTGGATGTTCTTTGTTGAGCCTGGTTGAGTTTTATTTCTGCCTCTTTCTGAAATGCTTACCTTAAAAGAGCCAAAATACAAAAAAGTAGGCAAGTTTCAGTTGTACTTTTGCCCATAATACAGAGTTTTAAGTGGCCTCACTTGGCAAGGACAAATTAAGCAGTCTTCTGAAAAATGCAGCATACAGCCGCTATTGAAAGTCACTGTTTGTGATTACACTGAATTCTCTTTTGTAGTGGATTTTTGCCAGGCTGTCACCTAACTCTAAACGGGACCGTCAAAGGCAAATTCCACCCTTACTCATGGCTTGTGGGATGCTTTTTGAAGTAATGTGCAAGTTTTTCTTTTGACCCTTAAAGCCTTTGTCTTTGGAAATCATTGGTAAGAGTTTCCTTCCCCTCCTCACCTATTGCCTTGCCTGTGCAGGAAGGTGATGGGGCTGACAGTACCACAGCCCCTCTCCAGGTGGGAGGAAGCTGTGGGAGTTCCCAAAACCTTTGGATACATGTGATACAAGCTGAGCTCTGTGTGTGTCTTGGCAAAGGTAAGGCTTCATCTTGCATTTAGGGCAAAATATGGCCAGGTTAGAGGTCATTCATTGTGTGCAGATGGATCTTCTAGGGTCGCTCCATGGCTGATCCATACCTAACTCACTCTAGGGCACCACAGTGTGCTTTGACTTAGGTTCTCACAGCCTTTGCTTTATTTTTATTTTTTTTCTGCAGAGGACTTTTTCCTGCAAGATGTGGGCAGCGCATCCTGAAGGCCGTGGTGGGAGGAAGGTCTGCTACATGCTGTTTGCAACCTGCACAGCCCCAGTGGGCGTTCCTGTCAGCGGTGTGACCAAAGGATAGGGACACCACCCCTGCCATGAGCTCAGGGGTGGCATGGAAATGGTGCTCCTACAGCTGGGGCAGAGCAAGGCCTCTTCTGGCTGCCTGGTGCTGTAGAGCTGCATGTTCCAGGAGTAATCATCACTGTTATTTTACTGGTGTGTATGTGACCTTAGATGCTAAAAAAGAAAAAGGTCCTGAGCCTTTAAGCCCCTCGAATCTCCCCCTTTTTATGTACTTCCTGGGATCAGAGGAGGTGCTTGAATTCTTTGTGTTTTTGTCTCTCAGAGTTTAACTGGTATACTGCTGGTGTGTGTTCTTGGCACTAAAGAACAAGAGCCATCAGAATACACACACACTGTTCTAAGGTATTCTTTCCTTAAACAGTTGAAATAGTTCAGCCTGTTTGACCAGACCAGGCTGTGATAACATGGTTTTACACAATTTATTCTGAGCAGCTTTGCTTGCAGTTTTCCTGATGGATAACTTTCTCCCTGAAATGGTACTAAACCCCATGAAATACAGCAGATCTCTATGCAGAATTGAGGGACTCTGTTTGCTGAAGTCAATCTGCAGCAATTCAAGGCAGGTTCCTCTGAGCTCTCTGATTTGTACATTGCATTTTGAATGTTTTCTATTGGGTAGCATTGAGAAGGTTCCTAGCAGTTAAATCCCCAAAGCGTAAGTGGAATTAGGGGCCATTGTATGCATCCAAGTTACCTCTGACTGTTCAAACCTTATTTGTGTAAAACAATAAAGCACCTAAATATTAAAAGGAGATGTGATTCATGTTTTAGATGACTTTTGCCTGCTGTGTAAAACTTTTAGAAATTTGTCAGATTTACATGCCAGCACATACCTGTGGCAGGGGGAGGGAAGAGCACACTGATGCTCTCAGAACCTCCTTATTATCTGTGGGAAAGGCTTTATATTTTGTGTCCAGCCAAGCTTGCAGAGTGCTGTGGACTGTGCTGTTGGTCTGGGGTGCCTGCAGGAGGGAAAGATTGTGTATCCACTTGACTGGTGTTGGTCTCCTGTCCTCATTTCCCAGTCCAACAATACCTGTCCCTTGCATAGGAGCAGCATGGCCTCTGGGAACCTGCCTGCTGATTGAGTATTTTGGGGGCAGCTGGTGTGGGTGGCACAAGTGGTCCCTGGGGTGCCCCTGCAGGCAGCAGGTGAGGCTGAGGCAGCTGGGAGAAGGTAGGACAGGGGGGTGCAGGAGTACTGGCTGTGGGCCTGCCAAAACCCAGCACAGGGCCAGGTGGGGAGGGACAGCAGGCGAGTGCCTCTGATGGGTGGTTGGACCCCGGTGCCTCCAGCCACCAGGTGCTGCTCTGTGTGTTTCTGTGTTCCATGTGTGGGGGGAGAAAAACAAGAACTGTGTGTTCTTTATTTACAGTGTCATTAGTCACCATGTTTCATTTCTGCAAGAAATGGCAGCTCTCTATGGGATGGGTGAGCATGGGGGTTCATGTATGAACGTTCCATTTCCAAGGAAGATCTGTGTTTTAAAGGGAATGTCAAATCCTGGGGCTTGGTTGGCTTACTGGCTGGTAAATCTGATGAACTAAAGCCTTGCTGATTACCAAATTAAATGCAAAAATTAGATATGGATCAGATCACCTGGAGAGAACTAAGTGCAGAGTGGGTAAGCCTCTAATGAAGAATAAATCTTTCTGGGGCTGGAGCAGGGTG
Source organism: Oxyura jamaicensis (assembly GCF_011077185.1). Classification (NCBI taxonomy): domain Eukaryota; kingdom Metazoa; phylum Chordata; class Aves; order Anseriformes; family Anatidae; genus Oxyura; species Oxyura jamaicensis. The sequence goes on from NC_048895.1 coordinate 847,035, forward strand.
ATGTCCTGGGAAAAAAATGGGGATCTCCCTCTTCTAAAGAGCACTTGTTTGTGCTCTGTCTTGGGGAAAGCAGCAGGCTGGCTGCTGTGGAGCTGGGCCTGGGTGTGCCATGGGTGAGGGCTGTGGTCCCTGCTGAAGCACCCCAGTAGGGTCAGCCTGAGGGGTGGTGAGAACACTGCTGCTCCCAGCAACAAGAGCCACCACTCATTCCAGTTAACTTCTTCCAAATGAGGTTACAGAGCTGTCCTGACTGCTCTGATACTTTCAAATGCCAGAAGGGGGGACAAAACCAGACTGGCCTCGGTTTTGACACAAAATGTGAGTATTAACATCCTTTTAGACTTTATTCTAGCAAACACAAGAAACCTAATAGGCCAGAGCACAGGGAAAAATGGTGCCTCAATGCCCTGATGTGTATGAGCAATGAAGGCAGCTGTGGCTACCCATGTACTTGCCCCTGCTTTGACTTCAGGCAGCGGGGAGAAGAGGCAGAGTGCTGGGTGAGAGTTGTGCTGTCAGCACCATGCACCCATCCTTGCTGCCTCCCCCGTCCCCTTGTGCTCTTCGTGCTCGGAGTGGAGGTGAAACGTGGGCTCCCGGAGGGGGGGAGGAGGGTCCCACGTCGGGCAGCTCTGCCGACACCTCGGGCTACCGGGGGCTTCGCTTCTGTTTCCCCTTGCCCCGGGGCGAGATTAGGGGGCAGCCGTTTCCCCACCGTGGCTCTCGGCGGGCGGGCGGGGAGAGCTGGAGGGCGCCACGGGGGCGGCGGCCCCGACGGCGCGTCCATTGTCCGGCAGCGCCGCCGTGCGGCCGCCCCGTCGGGCGGGGGTGGGGGCCGGTACCCACCGCCTCAGCTCCCCCCGGCACGGAGATGCCCGGTCCCCGCCGCCTCCCCGCCCCGGGCGGCTCCGCGGGGCTCCGCGGCGCCCTGCGCGGGGCTTTGCTGCCTCCCAGCGGCCCCCCGGCCCCGCGCCGCTGCAGGAAAAAAAAAAAAAAAAAAAAAAAAAAAAAAAGGCACCAGGGAGTTGCCCGCAGCTGCAGAGAGCAATAAACCTCGAAATTCTGCGGAAAGATAGCGGGACCGTTTGGCTCGCGGGGGGGTTCTGCGGATTTGGGTGCGGGGCTACGGGGCGGCGATGCGCGCCCGCGCACAGGGGCGCGTTCCCGTAGGGTCGCATCTCGCCGCCCCGGGGCACCGGCCACGGCAGGGGGAGGACGGCCCCGGCTCTCCGCCGCCCCCGGCAGCCCTTCCCCGCCGGCCCCTTAATAAACACCGCCGAGAATTGTTCTTATACTCGGTAAATATTGGCTTAGCTTTTCATTGACCGGCTCTCTTGAAAAGACCCGAAAAATCCACACCGGTTCCAAACTAAGCCAAACAGTCAATAGGTGACGAAAGTAAGTTATTTCCAGGGCTTAACGGGGCTTCCAGCTCATTATCAGGTTATCTGATTCGCCTAAAGAGTTTCTGCCCTTCGAGAGGCTGGAGGGAGGAGGACGAGGAGGAGCGGAGCAGGGCAGGAGGCGAGGGTGCAGCCCCCGCAGTGCCCGCTGCCGCCGGCCGGGTGCGGGGGGCTGCAGCCAAACGGGCGGGAAGGGGCCGGGGGTGCTGAGGCCCGGCGCCCAGGTGAAGGCTCCTCTACCCGATCCAGGCCCGCTCCCACACCGGATCAATCCCAGCCCCCCCGGCTGCGTGGGGGGCGGTGGAAGCGTCAAGGATGATTGCTTTTTTCTTTTTCTGCCTTTCTTTCTTTCCCTCTGTCTCTCTGCCTTTTTTTTTTTCTTTTCTCTAATCGCCTGACTTGCACAACGAGGAGCTAGGACAAGAGAGAGCCAGTTCTCTGGAAAGGACCGGGACTCGGTCAGCGCGGCGCTGCCGGGCTGCATAACATTAGAGGGTGAATGCGCCCTTGTGTGCGCCCCGTGCGGCTGCGGGGCCGGCCGGGCGCGGCGCGGGATGCGCCGGGGGAGGCGAGGCGAGGCTCCTGCGCAGCGAGGGGCGAACTTGTCAGCCGGACCGGGAGAAAAGGAGAGCCTCTGTTATTCTTCAAAGAGAGAGGGAGAGCGAGGGAGAGAGGGAGAGAAAGAGAGAGGGGTTCTTTTTCCCTTTCCCTTTTCCTTTTTTTTTTTTTTTTTTTTTTTCCAGAATAGATATAGCACGAATTTTTAATTCGTCTTCCTTTCACAGACAACAATGCTGGTTTTGAAAGCTGGGCACAATTTGGGTTTTGTGAGGGGGTCCCCCGGCCCAGCTGGCCATATGGGATACAACATGTAGAACATGCCTAACAATGAGCGCGAGTGACAGCCGTAACAAAACGCAAAGGACACTGCTCCCTGACTCCGAGATGTACTGCCTCCGATAAATGAATTGAAAGGCCCTAAAAAGAGGGAAGGGGGCGGAGGGGGGAAGGGGGGAAAGGAGAGGGAAGGCGCAGGGAGGGGGCCCACCCCCCCAAACTCTCTCCTTTTTTTTTTTTTTTTTTTTTTTTTTTTCTCCCCCCCCCCGGCCCAGCCCAACCCTGGCTGCCTTTGCCTCTGTCTCCTTAATATGCACGCCTCTAACATGCTCACCTCCCTGCCTCCCCCATTGTGCTGTTTTGTGAAGTCTACTGTATATTGTGCAAAGATAGACTGCCCAGAGCTGGCCCGGCAGCATGGGAGATATAAGGCCACGGAGGTTAGGGCCACACAACTGGTTTTATAGACTTAGCAGAGCCTGGGGAAAAAAAAAAAAAAAAAAAAAGGGAGCGGGGGGAGAAGAAAGTGAGTATTTTCTGCTCTCTAGGGCCTGGCTCGCACACCGATCTGTCCACGAAAACCAAACCCACAGAAACGCGGCGAGGCCGGGGGCGCGTAGCTCCCGCGGGAGCGCGGTGCGGGTGCTGGGTGCTGGGCACTGGGCGTCAGGGCCGCTCCCCGGCCTCTGGCTCCCGGGCGGGTGAGAGAGGGAGGCAAGAAGGAAAAGAAGGGAAAAAGGAAAAAGAAATAAAAAGGAAAGGAAGGCAGCCCCGAGCGCGGCGGCTGTGCCGGCGCTTCGCTGCCCGCGGAGGGCTGCACGGGGGCGTAGGGGCGCGGACCCCCCCCCCCCCCCCCCCCCCCGGCCCCCCCCCCCCGCGGGCGCCCCCCGGGCGCGGGCGCAGCGTGGCGGGGCTCTCCCTCTCCCGGCCCGCCCCCGGGGCCGCCAGTCTCGGCTGTCCGCCGCTCTGCGCGCTGCTCGGCCCGGCGGGACGAGGCGGTTGCTGCCCGGCCCCGTCGCACCGGGAGGGGCTGTAAAAATAAATATTTGTGGTACCTCCGGCAGCCTAAAATCGCGGACCGGGAGAGGGAGAGAGCGGTGAGGGTGCGAGCGCTCAGGTCCTGCGGCTCTGCCCGAGAGGACCAGGTGCCCTCGAGCAGTGCTGGGTGCCCGCCGCTGTCCCCCCAGCCTCTCTTCTGGGGTGCCGCCTCTCACCCCGGCAGGCGTTAACCCTTTCTTTCGCCCACCCGCTCGCGCCCTGGCGCAGCCCCGAAGTTTCCGCTCTCCGCCAGCTCGGGGGGGACACCTGCGGCGACAGCCGCTCCCGCCGAGAGACCCCAGCTACCCGGGGGTGGGGGCCTGCGGCGTGGGAAAGTGGCGGCGCCGGTAGAAAAAGACCCGCTGTCCCTGCTCCGCTCCCGGCCGCGGCGGCGGTAGAACCCGGCCCGAGGCAGAGCCGCTGCCGGGGCAAAAGTTGCGGGCGCGGGGCGGGGGCGGTGGGACCCCAGCCACCTCCAGGTGGTCTCCCCGCCGGGGCCCGCCGCCCCCAACCCGCCCCCAACCCGGCCCCAAAACCGGCGCCGGGGCCGGCAGGGAGGAGAGCGAAGTCAAACAAATCGGGGCTCGGCGTCGCTCGCCTTTCTTTTTTTTTTTTCTTTCTTTTCTTTTCTTTTCTTTTCTTTTCTTTTCTTTTCTTTTCTTTTCTTTTCTTTTCTTTTCTTTTCTTTTCTTTATTTTCTTAAATAAATAAATAAATAAATAAAAATTCTCAACCGGCGTTTTTACTAAAATTCGTATTAAAATGTGGAAGGGCCCTGTTTGCACATAGCTCCGGCGCCGGGCTCTCCAGTGGCGGCGGGCGGCAGGTTTCGGCTGCGCCCTTGTGCCCCTGGCTTCCCGGGAATAGCCGTTTGCGGCCCCGGGTAAGGCAAACCAGAAGGAAAGCCCTTGCTGTTGTGTACGGCGGCAATACCAACAACGATTTCTAAAAATACCCCTGCTAATAGTTGTCGGGAATTACGCACGGGCAAAATTGTACCAGAAGGGGAGAAATCGAGCTATCCGTTTCGTGGGGCTCTGCACTGCGCTGCCGAGGCCGGCAGCCGCGCTCCCAGCGTCCGGACGCACCTCACAAAACCACAGGAGCACGGGGTTTTTTATTCTTTTTTTTTTATTATTATTATTATTATTATTCTGACGACCCTCCCCCCCCCCTTTTTTTTTTAGTTGTAGGTAGACAGGACCACTCTGAATGGCGCAAAAATTTCTGTAAACAATGACGCACAAAAACACCTCCCCTCCCTTCCCCCCGCCTCCCCCCGAAATGAAACCGAGCCCCCCAAAAATGGAGGGGAAAAGAAACAGGAGAGGGAAAAACAAACAAACAATAATAATAATAACAATAATAATAATAATAATAGTAATAGCGTTTCCCTCTCCATTCCTTCCCCTGTAGTTTTGATTTTCTTTTTCAAGCATCAGTCTGTCTGTCTCTATTTTTTTCCACCTTTTTGCGTGTGTGTGCGTGCGTGAGGTTGCGCGCCTGGGACGTGTGCTTGTGTGCGCGCTCTCCTACAGCGTTCACCAAGTCCATTGCTGAGCCTGTACCAAGTGGTGTGCTGTGGGGTACTGGGGGTTGCTGGTCGCGCTGTACTGGGCGTTGTATTGCATATGCTGTAGAGACTGGGCGCTATAGGCGGAGAAGGGGATTCCCGTCTGGAAAGTCGCGGCTGCCAAGTCCTGAGCTTTGAGTGTGTGGCAGGGCTTGCCGTCCCTGACTAAGACCGGCACGGCCACCCGCCGCGGGGAGGGAAGAGGAGTCACTTCCATACCTTTCTCGGCCCGGGCCCGCTTCATCTTGTAGCGGTGGTTCTGGAACCAGATCTTCACCTGGGTGGGCGTCAGGCGGATCAGGCTGGCCAGGTGCTCCCGCTCGGGTGCCGACAGGTACCGCTGCTGCCGGAACCGCCGCTCCAGCTCGTAGGTCTGCGCCTTGGAGAAGAGCACCCTCCTCTTCCTCTTCTTCCCCGCGTCCCCGCCGCCCGCCGCCTCCTTCTCGTTGTCGGGCGACTCGTCGGCCGACGGCTCCGGGGACTTGGCGGCGGCGTCCGGGCCGCCGCCGCCGGCCGTGAGCCCGTGCACTGCGGGGAGCGGCGGAGAAGAGAGGCGCCGTCAGCGGGCCCCGACGGCTCCGACCGCCCCGGGACGCGCCGCCCGCCCGGCCCCGCGCGGGGCGATTCCCGGGTCCCCGGCCCCCTCCCGCCCCCGGGACAGCCCCGGCCGCCCCCCGCCCAGGAGCCCCCGAGCCCGGTCCCGAGCCCGGCGCGGCCCGTCGCACTCACGGGAGTACTGGATGCCCTCGGCGCTCGCCAGCCAGCGCGTGTAGGGGTTGTCGCTGTTGTCGTAGAATGGGCTCTTCAGGGGCAGAGCCTGAACAGTGTCCAAGGGGGTCTGTCCAAGAACGCCCGCTTTCTTGGGGGGCTCCGGCGCTTCGTTCTCCTCCTCGCCGCCCTCCGCGGCGGAACCGTCCTCGTCGTTGGTGTCGGGGAGGTCCAGGATGTCCTTCACGGAAAAGCCCGTCTTTGTGTTGGTCAGAGCCATGGTCCGGGCAAATTGGGGCAGGGGACTTGGAGGAGCAGCTTGCCGAGCCGCCGTGTCACCCGCGCGCACGCACACACGGGGCAGCGGCGACACCAAGGCACACGCACACGGCGGCCGGGGGGGGGGGGGGGGGCGGCGCGGAGGAGTAAAAAACACGGCGAAAAATAACTGGGGGGGCTGCGCGATAGAGGAAGAGGAGCCCCGGCCGCGGCGGTGGATCTCCGGATTTCTGCGGGCTCCTTCTGCCGCGGGGGAAATTCGGAGCAGGAGCAGCGGCTGGCTTCGAAAATAGTTTGTAACTCCAGGGGAAAGGGGGAAAGACGCACAAAAAAAAAAAAAAAAAAAAAAGAGAGAGAGAAAGAAATAAGGATCACTTCTGGATCTTGCTTAAACACCCCGAACCCGTGCCTGCCGCTTGAAAAAAACAAGCCATTGCTGGAGCGTACAGTCCATATAAGGCTGGTCCCCACACATGAACCTGCCGAGAGGAGGGAGAAAAAAAATACATTAAACCCGGGAAAGGTTGGCCACGTGTGGGCGGGTCTTGGAAGTCAAGTGGATGAAGACAGTGTTTGCAGATGCGAAATTGCGGGTTTTGGGCGAGCTCCGAGCTTCCACCATTGGTGATGAGTGGTATAACGTGTCAGTTAATTACCGGCGTGGGGAGGGCCCTTCCTCGTGTGTGTGCGCGAGAGAGAGAGGGAGTGTGTGAATTCTTTTTTTTTTTTTTTTTTTTTTTTTTGTTTTTTTTAAGCACAGTATTTACATACAAAGAGCCTCGCACTAGCCCGATATTCTGCACACTCCAAAGTGTGTTTTTTCCACCGATTGCCTTGAAAAGCAGCTAACAAAAACAAAAAATCGGGGGGCGGAGTGGGGGGGGGCTGAGGAGCCCCAGGCCGCCTGCTCGCTCTCCGCCCCCCCCCCCCCTCTCCGCCCCCCCGGCAGCATCTCCCCCCCAGCCCACCCGAGACCCCCGCCGGTCGCGCGGGGCCGAAACACGGCACGGCTCAGATGGCAGGGGACCAACTTATCTAAACTGCCTAGGTCAATATTTTGGTTGAGGCTTAAGGATGAACGCTGGAAATTAAACAGCAAGTAATTGATTCTAGTATGCTCCGAAATTAACAGAACTGGCAAAATGCGATCGTCAGTCACGACCCGGAGAGATCCGGTACGCGATTAGTGGGGTGATGGGGGAGTGTTGGCGGGGGGCCTTTATTTGAAGAGGGCTCAGTGATTTTGCCTCTTTCTTCCAGAGGAATGGAACCCAACCCGTCTGGTTAATGTAATGGACTGGAACCCAACGGACTTTCAAATATGACTGCCTATATATTTTGTAATTTATTTATTTATTTTTAATTCTGATCACTATTTCTGTTTCAGGACCTGCGGAAGGAGGAGGCTGGAGGAGGGCTGGCTGTTCCCGAGGCCGTCCCGGTGGCCGTCCCTGCAGGTGTCCTCGGCCGCGGGTCCCGGCGCTGCGCGGCGGCGGCCTCCACTTGCCCGCCCGGGGCTGAAGCTGCCCCCTCCCCAGCCCCTTCCGCCCTTGTCTGCTTGCCACCGACTATTTTAGCATCGCCACCCCCCTACCTACACCCCCAAAGGACCTTCGCCGTGCCCGGCCCGAACCTTCACGGTCCTTGAAGCAGCCTGGGGCCAGGGGCTAAAATCTGGGCAGGGGCTTCTCACCGCCACCTTTATTTCTGGGAAAGAAAAGTTGTCTGAGTTTGTCTTCCCGCAGGAGGCAGTGGGAGTCGGGCTGGAGGCAGTGGGCAGAGAGGAAGACTGTCCCTCAGACATCCTCCTATTTGCCGATCGATTTATCCGCATCTTCCCCTTTCTCCCTCCCCGCTCCCCCCCATCTTTCTTCCCCCAGCCCCCAGCCTGCCTCCCATAAAGTATGTGATGTGGCTGACAATGCCCAGGGATTTTTTTTTTTTTTTTTTTTAAGCGAGCCCCTGAGCACATCCTGGGTGGTCGGACCCGCGCAAACACAAATACAACCCTATGGCTAAGCTGGAGACAATGTCCGCAATGTAGACAAATGTCCGGCTTCTGTTGGAACCCTTTGTCTCGGCGCAGTTTTTGCATTTATTTCAGTGGCGAAATAATACGTGATTGACGCCCTCTTTCAATGTGTCCTAACTGTTGGGAATAAATCTGAGGTTGTTCCTAGTTGTCATGGTATTCAACCGCACTCAATGGCTATCTCTTCATCCATTTCGGAGTCCTTCCTCGATATTACGGGAACCCCTTCTTGCGGGCTCTCCCCCGCGCCTCTCCTTCCCCCGCGGGGAGGGGCCTGGGCAGCTCCCCGAGCTGGGTATTTGTCCTCATGTTTGGCCTCATTCCGGCCCTATAGACCCTTTTATTGTCCCGGCCCGACCTGCTGGCGCGGGGGCGGCTGCCGCGTTTCGCCCCGAGTGGGCAGGATGGGGCTTCGGGTCCGACAGAGAAAACAGCAGCGATAAGGGTGACAGTCGCGACAAGCGGCGTGACGGCGACGAAACGTCCCGAATGAAGGCAGGCCGGCGGCAGCCGGGGGGGCAGCGGGGCGCTCGGTGAGGCTGGGAGTCTCGGCCTTGCGGATTAAAGCCAAGAACCTCAAAACCCAAGGAAAAGAATAAATACACACACGCAAATAAAAATAAGAAATGACGCCGCAAGTCACCCCAACACCCAAGGCAAACGGCCGCGCAAATGCCGCAGCAGGCAGGCGGCAGCCGCCGAGCCCCAGGGGCTGCAGGTGGGGCGACGGCAGCCTCACGGCCACGGGAGACGGCGGTGCCCACGCGGGCTGCGGGTGGCACCGGCGCGGAGGGGCCTCCCTGGGGGGAGCCGGCGCGGACGTCCCGGTTCTTGGGGCAGCGGGGAACACAGCTCCCTTGTGGGCTCGCACAAAGCCCCGGGAGCGGGCCCGGGCCGCGCAGGGCCGGCGGCAGCCGCGGGCTTCCCCCACGCGTGGGCACCGACCCTGCGGGCCGCCCCCCCCCTGCCAGCTGCAGGCATGACGTCACGGGCGGGGGATGACGTGAGAGCCGCTCGGGCCCTCTGACGTCAAGAGGGGCCGTGGGGCCGGGCCGGGCCCGGCTAGGAGCCGCCGCGCCGCGAGGGGGAAAACCCGACGGCAGGCCGGCGGCTGTCGCCACAGAGCTGGGGAGCCCGCGATCGCTATCGGGGGACGCTCCCCGCGTCCTCTCTTCCCTGCGCCCCCACGGAGCTGGCCGACCTCCCCCACACCCGTCGCGCAGGGGGGACAAAACGGGGGTACAAGGCCGGGAGACCCCGCAGAGCGCCCCCGGCTGCTGGAAGAAGGGGAGCAGGAGGCCGGGAGGGCCGGGTGGCCTGCCCGGCCCGGCCCGGCGGATTTTGAGCCCCGGCCCCGCGGGCGGAGGGGCTGTTTGCACAAGCGAACAAGAGACTGGAGGAGAGGTGCGTGTACACAGGCTAAGTGGCTGTACTTCAGGACAAGTGCCCTCTAGGAGCGGGGGAGTGTTTACCTGTTTACTTTCGCAGGTAGCTCAAACAACCCGCATTCGCCCTCCCTCCGCAGGCCCCCCCCCCTCACCGAGCGGCGCGGGGAGCCTCCACCCCGGCGGGCGGCGGCTGCAGAATTTAGCGGTGTTAAAGCTCTCCCTTCCCTTTCTTTCCCTTCCCTTTCTTTCACTTCCCTTCCCTTTTTTTCCCCCCACAGAGGGGGAAGAGACACTTGGTGGGGGATAAGAGGGCAAAGGAACCCTTCTGAGCGGCTGTCAGCTGCTGCTATCCCTAAGAGGCGGCGGCGTGTGCGGGGCGGCCGGCGCTCCCCGCGGCTCCGCGGACACGCGTGAGGCCGGAGAGCAGACGGCCGCGGCTGGCAGACACTTCGCGTCCAGGGGCCGCAGTTCTGAGGCGGCGAACTGCCGTCTTCCGCTGGCCAGCGGGGTAAAGCTGCTCCGCTGAGCCTGGGCTCTGCTCGCTCAGAAGCCCTTTCCCACTGTTTTAAGCCACCGACGCTTCGTCCCCCTCCCCGGCGAGTGATATCATACACATGCACTATATGTAATAACATGTAATATGTGTATAAATGAACGCGAAGATGTTTGACAGGAGTCTTCCGCTGCTCCTCCCGTCCCTGTGCAGCTCGTTCACGCTGACCTCTAACCCATCGCCACATCGCATCTCCGATAACAGCCGTCAAGTGGATTAGTTTATTGTCTGATTAGACCAAAGGTGCGAGCTATTGTTTTCCTTCACTCCAGACCACAAATAAACAAATAAAAAGAACTGCACCTTGTCGCTCGTTAAGGATTAGCGAAGCCCGCACAAAGCCTTTTTTAGGGGAACAGGTTTATTTTATCTCTTAGAATGAGCTACACTTGAAATAAACAGGGGAAGGGAAGCGTAGTTCCTGATAATTGTTATTAGGAGAATCACCTGAGGAGCATCCCCAGAAAGCAATGCCGCCTTTGTTTTACGGGGGAAAGGAGAGCTGCGTCATTAAGAGAAGACATCTTTTGTCGGTGATAAAAACAACAACCTGCCACTTCTAGCTGTGCCCTACGCGAGCCCCGCACAGGCGGCGATAAATTGCCTTCGCCTGGGCATAGCAGCCGCTTCCAGCCCCGGAGTTCAGCAGCGGCCGCGGCGAGGCGAGGCTCGGGGCGCCCACAGCCGGGTTATCTTGCCGCAGGCCGCTACAAAAAATCGGATTTCCTGAAATCATGGGGAAGCGGGGCACTCTGAATCCTCCGTGGCTTTCAGGAACTTAATCGTGATGTGCGGGGCTCGGAGTTTTTGGTGGGTGAAATTCCCTTCTCTGTTCGTGGCTGAAAAAATTGCATTAACAAAGGTGTTAATGATGTTTTGGGTGGGGGGTTAAAAAAAAAGGGGGGGGGGGGGAGAAGGAAACAAGGAAACGAGAGAGAGGAGAACAAGGGGAAGATTCCCCCGCATACAGAAAGGGAGCCGGCAGTAGCCTTCGTTATCGAGGCTCGGGAGAAATCCGCGCTAGCCCCCAAAATCCCCGTACCGGCCTGCCTTTCTCCCGGAGACAATTAAATCTTCTCCAGGACATAGGAATCTAAATAAGCTTTCCTATTCTCACGATTACTCTATCTCCTTTCCCCTGAAGCTTCAAAGACGGAGAAATCCTTCCAATTCACCGATATTACTTAGAATTTTGTAGATCTAGATATAGTAAGCCTCCCAGCCAGCCTCCCGAGGTCGTGAATTGTAATAGAAATTCGGATTTTCCCCCTCCTCCCTGGGGGCTAATGGGGTTATGTCGGAGCCGGAGGGCACATGTTAGGGCTTTGATAAATGCACTTTAATGAGATCTTTGAAAATATTGCCAGTAGAGTCGGAGGCAATGCCAGCGCGAGGCAATTTGTTAGCGCAATGAGTGCTAGCACAAAGCCGGCAGATTGAAGCCGTCGCACCTCGCAGCCACCCGGCCCAGCTATTTGTTTGTCTTATTTAGTTTTTCCTCCCGGCCCAAGCTGTAAGCCTGGCCTGGGGCCTCCCTACCCGTTCCACTCTGTTATAACCATTTTATTTCCCGGCCAAACGTTTCGTCCCCCCCCGTCCCCCCCCCCCGCAAGCCCCCCGGCTGTATTCGTTCACATCTCTCTAATGATTAAACGTGTCCCAATGAGATTAAGCTTTGTCAGAAGTGTTCTTCCTCGCGAAAAAAAAATCCAACTCGTTTCGATAAGGGCAATTTGAATGCGGGAGATTTATAGCTCTTTATGAAACGCGGCCCTGAGAGCACTTTCTTATCTGAATTTACTTCTTGCACCCGCACGCACAACATGGAGGGCTCGAGGGCCAGCCCGGCCCTGGCTCTGCCGCGTGCGGACCAGGGGGCGCGGGGAGGGAGCGCACGGACCGCGCGGGGGAGCCGTGAGGGAGATCCCGCGCGCCGCGAAGACTCCGTGCGGGGGAGGGCCTGCCCGGCTCTCAGCCGAGGGGAGCCGCAAAGAAAACGCAGGGAAGGCACGGACGGGGAGGGAGGGAGCGGCGCGGCGGGCAGAGCGGCCGGCGGCGCGGCGCGGCCCGGCCCGGCCGGGCCATTCCCGGTCCTCTGGCGGACTCTGCCGTTGCAGCCGAGAAGTGTCCCGCCGCAGCCTTGCCGGGCCCGGGGGCGCTGCCCCGGGTTCCCCGCCCCGGGGGGGGGCGCGCGTCCCGGCCCCGCGGCGCATGGAGGGCGCAAGGTTCCCTGCTCGTCCCGCTGCCGGTACTGTCAGGCGCTGGCGGGGGGGGGACACTCGACGGGACGGGTCGGGACGGGCAGGGGAGACCCCGCCATCGGAGTCCGGGGAGCGGTGCTGCCGTCGGTGCGCCCCAGTCGCCCCGCGCCGCCTCTCGCCTTCCCGCGGGGGCCCCGCAGCGCCCTGCCACCGCCCCCCCCCGCCCCCCCCCCCCAAAAAAAAAGCCACAAACCCACCTGCTGCTCCCCCGCCCGGGCTTCCTTACACCCCCCTGCCCCCCTGGGACTCCCACCCCAGCCCCCCACCCCGCTCACCTGCGGCCGGCTCTAGGCGGGCGGGGGCTGAGCGCGGCGGCCCCACGCCTCTCGCATTGTCCCCGCCGTGTGCGGGCGGCCGCTCCTTCACCGGCTTTACATCACCCGCTCTGTTTGCTTTCCTCCCCGGCGTGTGACGCCAGGCGAAATACTGGCCATATGTTCGGCAGTAATAAATTGGTTATAAGCGCAAACACGCCGGTTCCTGGATGGCTCTTTTAAGCCGGCCCCGGCCCCGCTGCTGAGCCGTCCCTCTTCCCCTGGGGGGTAGAGACCTCCCCCCGCTCCCCCCACTTCCCAAAGACGCTGGGAGCCGCTTTCTGCCCCCTCCCCGCGCTGCCCGAAGCCGTCCCGGCTCCTGCTGCCACCCCGCTCCTTCGCACCTCCCAGCCCGCCCCGCCTCGGGCAGCCGGCAACTTCCACGGCAGCCCGGGCTGCTCTTTAACAAGCTCGCCCTCTATAAATCGCTCGGTAGCTAAGACGCTATAAAAAACAAATAGCCAGATGTGGCACGTTATTTATGTGTGAAAGCTCGTTTACATTAGATATGCTGATCCAAGCTTTGATAGCGGGGGTTTGCCAGAGATTAGAGCTGGGTTTCCATAGACAACTCCAGCTGCAGCCCTCCTCCCCTGCCCCTCTTTGGTTTTCTTTTTCTTTTAGCAGAAATTTTATTTTTTTGTGCCCTTTTTTTTTTTTTTTTTTTTTTTTTAATAGGATGAGTGAAGAAAAGCCAGTGGAGCCAGTGGTCCACTGAAGTGTCCACTGAAGCTGTGGACAAAGAGTGATACCAGTTTGACAGAGGATCCTCCAAAAGGTACAGCCACCTGCAAACACAGACAAACAAGGAGAGGCTCCCCTGGCACCCCACCCTATAACCTGTGCCCCCCAGACTGGTCCTGCTCTTGTCCCTCTCTTGTCCCTCTCATGCTTGTCCCTCTCATGCAGCTCAGGAAGCGCATCCAGCCCTGCTGTGAGGTGGGACCCCTGGCCACCCCTCGCTCTGCCAGCAATAGGCTAGAGCCAGGGTAGCTCTTAGGGTGTCAAGCCCCATGTGCCCAAGGATTTTGCTGCTCCATTTGAAACCCAGGGGCCTGCAAACACCACGAGCCAAGGCATGCTTTCAGCATCCTCAGGAGAGCTCTCCACCTCCGCCAAGCTCAAAGTCCTCTTGAACGGGCGTCACTGGTCACTCCTCACGCTGGTGGAAAGGTGACGGGGACGCTTCTCCATCTCACCTCACCTAGATCCTCTCTGTCACCTGCTGTATTTTTAAAAACACTGGAGAGACCTTGGATTCCTCTGTGAAAGTCTCCAAGGCCCAGGTCAGATATCGCTTAGCTAAATACCCTGGTCACAGGCAGCTCTAACAGAGCAGCCTGCAGATAAGGAGATTGATCCTCAGAGTAATCAATAAATATCTTGTTCTGGGCAGTTAATAACTTTGCCAAACTTGCTTTGCTTGGATAAAAAAAGTGCCCACATTGCTGACCAAGAGAGTGAACTTTGGGGAAAAACTATCATGTTGATGAAATTTTTTTAAAAATAATAAAAATTTAAAAAGTATTAATAGCTGTGTATTCACATACCTGCAAAGTCTTTAGCCTTTATAACAATAAATTCAGTCCAGATGTCTGGGGCATGTCTTGCTACATTCCCCCAGCTGCTCCGTGTGGGAGTGTGCTGTGCCCGAGCTGTGGTGCTGCGAGGAGGGGAGTGTGGGAGCAGCACTGGGCTGCAGCAGCAGGATTTGAGGTAGGTGAAGGAGGGCTTGAGGGGAGCAAGCTGGGACCTGCAGGAGGGGAACAAGGGTGAGGAGAGCACAAGGGTGGCCAGTGAAGTGAGCAGCAAGCTGTGCCTTTGGGAGGCTAGTGCCTTCTGGAGGCTACCCCTTCCCATCCCTTTGCTGCCAGACCTCAGGAAAAGCAGTTGTCTCAGCCCCAGCTTGATGCTGGCTGGCACAGGACCTGCCATGCTGATGGTGGTCCAGAGGGAAAGCAAGGAGTGATTGACCACAGAGGTGCAGACGTCCCCTCTGACAGTGACAACCAAGCTGTGTCTCAGATTGTATTGCAAAACACACAGTTACTTTTTTATTAATAAATTTATATTTTTGTTCATTAGTACAAGCAAACCTTTTTGGAGGCTTTTTGGTTCCTGATGAATGTAGCTGAGCACTGCTGCAGAACTGCTGCCAGACAGTGTCCTGAGCATCCTGGCTGGCCCCACATGTCAGCCAGTGCTGTGGTCATTTGTGCTGCACCTAGCTCCTGGGGTGTGAGTTACCAGTGGGTACTGCTGTCCTTTGAACTTAACCATGTGATTTGAGTCTTTATTGATGAGTAAAATCTGCCTGGGGGGTTTATTGGGTGGTGTGTTTCACAGGTGGGGAGACTTCTTGAATATTGATTTGTTTGTAGGGCCACCAGGAATTGTTGCTTTAGGAACACAAAGGTGGAAAGGAGGAGGTCAGGATACCTCTCTGTGTGGGTTTGTTCCCTTTTCCTTAAACAGCCCCAGTAATCACAATGGCTTTGTTGGAGGAGGCTGGGCTGTCAAATTGTGTGGATACATTGGGAAGAACTCCCAGGCACCGTGTAACTGCAGGGTGAAGATGGCTGCTGCCCCATCCACCCCCTTTGCCCTCCCCTCCTGCACCCAATATAACACCCTACTCATCTCGAGGATGAAATATGCTCCCTGAAATATGCTGGTTGTGTCCCAAAGAGGCAGGGGCCCTGTGGCTTCTGCTGCTTTCTTTGAACCAGTTCAGACCACCATGCCCCTGCTAACACCCCCTTCTTCTGTTTCCTGTGCGTGATCGCCGGTGCTTCAGGAAGCAAGTTCTGCGGGGGGTGTGGGGGGGTGCACAGCACCATCATGACATGCAGGATGGGGTTGTGCTCCTGGTCGTGATCCAGAGCCGTGCTGGCTGCTGGGGCTGGGTTCCCAGGTCCCAGGACAGACCTTGTGGGTCAAAGGCAAATGTTAAGGGCTGGCCCCTGGACCTGGGAAACTCAGTGTTGATAGGGTAGGGTGAATATAGCTGGGGTTTCCTTGCAGGGGTGTACTTCCACTTTTCATCTACATGCACCCACTCCTTTTTGCAGAAGTGAAGGAATTTGGAATGACCAGAAGGCAATCCTCCCCTGGGGAGGAGAGATAGCTAAGGGGCCTATTTGGCACCCCATGTCAAGAGATGTCACATTTTGGTGGTGAGCTGGTCTGGAGGACACCAGGTGGGCAAACAATGCCTGAGAGGGCTGGTAGGGCTTTGCAGCACAGGAGCCATGGACGTGTGGGCCCCGGTGGTGCAGGACATCAGCCAGGGCTGGTGCCCACCCTCCGGGCAGACCCACGCACACCACAGCCCGTGACTGGTGTGTCTGAAGGTGCCTCCGCTGCAGCCTGTGCCATGTACACACCTGTGATGAACAGATGGCTACGGGTTGTCACTGCTGTTTGAACACACAGCACAATCTGGCCTGCTCCCCGGGATGGCTCCTTGGCTCTGGTTCATGCTGGTGGGAAGAGTGAAGGAAGAAGATGAAGCCCATGGAGGAGGAGATGGGATTTGCTCCTTTCAGCCAGATTTGATTTGGAAGAGGACACTAATCCTTCACTTTTCCAGTGGGGGAGACTGCACTGTTGTACAGGATTTGGCCCGGAGCTGTTCCCAGACCCTAGCCATGGGCACAGGGGGGTGGTGGGTCCCAGAGCATCGTCCCAAAAAAGGGCAGGGGCAGGCATCTCCCAGTGGCACTTATGATTTCCCACTGGGACTGTTTTTTTTCCTTTCCTCTTAACAGCCCATCCATCCATTTCCTTTTCTCTGTAGCTAATCTCATTTTTTTCTGTGTGCACCCAGGATTTTGTGTGCCATTTGCACTTGTGATGTTTGGCTAAGAATTGACATGGAAGCTGCTTCAGATGGATCCAGCTCTTGGCGGGCCTGCCAGGACAAGTAGGTACCAGCCTGTTCACACTTGCACACACTTTCTGTGGACAGTTGGGAGACGGGTCACGCCCTGAATAGCTTGGCCTATTTTACTAATCCTGAAACAGAGTCACTGGGGTGTGTGAGTAGGTGTGAAAGAGCCAAAGCAGGCTTTAAAAAAAAAAAAAAAAAAAAAAAGGGAAAGACAGTGACATTGCTGTAAACCCTGGGAGCGATATGGGAGCCAACTGGGAAGCCACAGATAAGAAGCGTATCGCGGGCATCCCATCAATCACGCATCCATCTCCGGGCACCCAGACACCAGCAGAGCAGGTGGGAGCACGGCTTGCAGCATCGCTGTCAGCGAGGATCAGCAAGGATGCTGGTGGGGCTGCTGCTGGCGGGGCTGCTGCCTCCCAGCTCCAACCCAGGCTGAACCCGGGACCCAACACTATCCCTGCTACACTGATGGGGACAAGACCTGCTGGCACAGAGAGGGGGCTGCTCTGGGAGACCTGGGAGCTGGAATAGAAACTCTGCCGAGTGTGTTTTTGGCCTGCCATCACGTTGCGTGCTTTCCAGATGAACTTGCCATCACCAACGACAATATTATCAGGGCTTTCCTATATATAGCCACAGTGGAAGCAACAACTGCCAGTCCTTATGGGGTTTTCCACCTCGAGCTCTGCGCTCGGTGTAGTGCAGAAACCATGGGCAGAACAGGTGAAAAGAGCAATGTATTTCAAGGACTTACCTGGGAAAAATGTGACACATCCAAAGTGACAGTCTGAAAGATGATACTGGAAGGGCTGTTCAAAATTGTTTTTGGAGGGGACTTGCTGCCTGTTTTCTTTAGTTTCCATGGAAACCAGATGCAGACCTGGTGATAAAGCAGGCTGAGCTGTGTCCCCAGTAAAGCAGTGCAGCTTGTGCCGGGGGGACACTGCCTGACAAAGCCAGGTCCTGCAGCCCTGTACCTTCAAGCTGAGCACCAGCACTGGTCCTGCTGGCCACAGCAGCAAGTCCCTGCCATGACCTTGCCACCAGGAAAAGATTTTTCCACCAGATTTTGGTAGATCAGCCCTGGCTGTCCACCCATTTTCACAAAGCTGGTGAGGCTGTGCATGTTTGAGGTCTCAGCCCAATCCAGCGATCAATGGTTTTGCAAAGCTCCATGGAGTGGAATAGGACAGAAATAGAACAGGGGAAACGGAACAGGCATGCACACATACGTGGGGTGTTGGCCCGTGGAGAGAGGCAGGAGGGTCTGCAACCAGGGGCAAGGGGGATGAGGGGGCCCCAAGGTTTACACCAGCATCAGCAGGTGCCACAAGACCAGGACCTGCCCATGAAGGTCTCCGAGGGTGCTGGCAAGGACGAACTTCAGCAGGTTGAGAAGCCCCTGCCTGGGCTCCCAGCAGCTTCTGGCAGATGCTGACACCACAAAGCAGGCAAGCAGAAAGCGAGGTAAAGGTGGCACAAGTGTTACACATTAACAGCGTGACCGACTGCTGTCTTGTAACCCTTCCTATTACCAGGGACCTTGGTGCGGCTGGTCTGGCTAATGTGTAATCCCAGATCTTCCCTGCTCCTGTCCCCAGGGATGTCCCAGTAGTCAGGATGGTGATGGGAGGTGTTGGCTGGGGCTGTGTAGGCAGGTCATGTGTGCTGGGCGAGGATATTTGATGGTGTTGATCTTTATGGATAAATATTTTTCTAGTGGTCTTAAATGTCTCCTTGTGGGCATAAAGGGAGCTTGTGAACTAAAGTCAGCTCACAATGAGTCTTTTTTTTCCTGCAAAAACATGACTGACAAGTCAGCACGTGTGTTTCCCATGCATGCTTGGCTGGGTTGCCCGAGATGCTGTGGCTGTTGCTGCCTGTTTCACAAGGTCGCATTTGGGGTGGAATTACAGACGGTGAGCTGCTGGCATCGAGTGGCGTGGGGAGCTTGTGCTGCTGCTGCTGGATGCTCAGCCTTGAGCTGCCGCCCTGTTATGGCTTGTATATGCATGGACAGTAATGGTGTTTCCATAGCTATTGCTACTCATGGGTGTTGCCACAGAAATAACTAAAAGAAATTCTGATCATTACTTCTCCTTGGTGTAGAGACTTACTATTACTTATTTTTTTCCCTAAGACTAAAGTATCTTGGATTTGAAGCCATGGGGGAAGCAGGACAAGCCACTGGCTGTCAGGGCATGGGCAGATGGTAAGTTGTGATGTACTCCTCCTCTTCTCTGAAGCCTGTTTCAATGGTTTTTGTTTGTTTGTTTGTTTTTAAGTAGTTATGTTAGATAATGACTCTCAAGTTGCTTTGTCAACTCTTTTGCTTATGAGATAGCATTATACATCCCATTTATTCCAATAGTAGGTCACATTATATACTAATCAGGATGCTAAATACTCTCTGTAAACCTAAGTTTTTCATCAAAGAAAAAGACCTGAGTGAACAGCTGAGTCAAGTAATGAATATCAGGAGGGTTCTGCTCTTCAAAGGCAGAGAAACGTTGATTCTTTTTAAGATAAAAGCCTGATGTTTAAAAAATAATTGGAAGTAAACCTAGATGATTTACTTATCACAAAATAGTATTCACACAAATAGCAGCAGTCTGATTTCCTCCCCCACTGCAGACTGCAGGGTTTGCTTCAGTCGCAGGAAGCCCTGACTGAAGAAAGGTGCAGAGGAGAGACGGAGAGGAGCAGCTGCTGTCGGGTAGAAATCAGACAGGGTGGAGACTCTGATTTAGGGGTTCCTCAGAAAATTGGGTGCTTTAAAACGTGTTCTTGGAGGGGAGCCGCAGGAGCAGGCAGAGCATCCCTGTCAAGCATTGGCAAGGCAGGGCTCACCTCGAGGGCTGGCCCAGCCACGCTGGGCACTGGGATCAATTCCCTTCACCAGAGCTGTTTGGGGCTGAGGGGAGGAATTAGGAATTGTGCCCTACTGCTAAGTGTGCCACAAAAATCAGCAGGCAGGCCTTGAAAATGAGGAGATTAACTTAAAAAGGAAAAAAAAAAAATACCCTGAGACACAAAAGGGAAATCTTGCTCTAGTCCTCCACAGAAGGCGAGTTCTTCCATGGAGCAGAGATGCAGGCAAGCTGATAAAACTTTTGACTAGCGATTTAGCTGAATCCTGAATGCCTGACCCACATTATAATCTGAGAGTAATTAATTGATTGTGATGTGCGTAGAGAGATGCCTTTTTGTGTGTGTGTGTGTGTGTGTGTGTGTGTGTGTGTGTGTTTGTGTGTGTGTGTGTGTGTGTGTGTGTGTGTGTGTGTGTTTCTCCTCATAGTACCTAGCCAATTTTGGATTTCTTTCTCCCACTCTCAGATAACACTCAAATGTAGTGGAATGAAACCAAATGAGCTTCTTGGAGTCATTTTTGTATTTTGTCTCTGTAATCTCTGGGTTTATTTAAATGTTCTTGTTGCAGTTATTTTCTGAGACTCTCTTTTCATGTCGAATATCTCCTGTTGAATAACTCCTCAGACACTATAATTTCAGGATCAACAATGATGGTGACAATAGAGGAAAAAATTACCTTGTGAGGCACAGAAAAATGAGTCCATATCCCCATCTTTATTCTGCCATTCGGGGAGCATCTGTGTATGCAGCGCCCAAATGAATACAATGATCGACTTTTGCTCAGCGATAATTTTGGAAGGAGTCAGTCTCGTTAAATCTTGGGAAGCACTCGGAGGTGCATAGGCACTGTTTCATCCCATGTATCCCAGAGGGAGCACCCTATTTGAGACAACTGCTGGTCCCGGGGGTTGCTCACCCCGTCTGTCCCCAGGCACTGGCATAGGCATGGGATGCTCACAGGGAAAGGGCTGGGCATGGGTGGGCTGCAGGGAATGCAGGTGGGCTGCAGCCCTGCTCTGGGAGCCCTTGCTTCCCACCCACCCCTCCCAGCTGTGTGCCTCATGGGGTGCCACAGTTTTATTTCCCCCAATACATGATCTGTATGAATTCATTGATCCTAACCCTTCAGAAGGAGCCAGCAACCCCAACGCTGGGCCATCATGCACCAAGCCGGCTGTGGCAAGCAGCAGGGTAAGAAGCAGGGCTGGTTTCTTTGCCATTACCCATCCATGGGGTTTCACTGACTTCCTGGGGCAAGTTGCCTTAGTGGCACCAGAGGAGAGTTTGGGACCCAGCGGTTATTATTATTTTTGCTAAGAAGCAGGTCACATCACTTAGGTGCATGGGGCTTGCATTCAGCAGACTAAAGGTTTTGGTGTTGTTAATCATTATTCGCCAAAGCAGAAGCCTGTCTGGAGCAGGGGGTGCAGCGTGCAAGCAGGAGGAACAGATGACAGCTCAATGAAAGAGGTTCAATGACTTGTTCTTCATGTCCTGGACACCTGGAATATTTTCCTTGAACTTCCAGCATTCAGTCAAAAGCCCTACATTATTTTCTGAAGGACATCAGAGATAATTTTATTCATAACAGAATAAATTCTGTGACTGTCTGTAAAAGAATAAATGAAGAGACTTAACACAGCAGAGGATATGGAACATGTCACAACTGTGGCATTTCATTGAATATGCAGCATGTCTTTCTCGACTTAAGTGAATTGAAGAGCTTTAAATATATTCACCAACTCTTGTAACTACAAAAAAAGTAAAGCAAGTGCATTACTGGGGTTGCAGATGTCAAGTGACTTAGCATTTTAACATTTTCATTATGCTTGGGAACAGTAAACAGAAAAGCAAGCCAAGGTTTTTTCCTATAAATTGTATGAGGTTTCTGAACGGTGCATGGTGAACTCAAAGCCAACACAAAACTCCAGTGAAGTGAAAGGAAAAGCAACAGGAAGCCATCGGTGTTTTGTTCTGCAGGTGACGGGCATGTGGAGGTGGGCAGGTGAGTTTACCACAGCTGCCCACTGTGGTTTGCTTGTGCCCCCCCAGCCCACGAGCCTGGTGGAGAGCCTGTGTGCTGCTTGATGGCTCAGTGCTGCTAGGGAACATGGCAGCAAGTGACCCAAACCTGGTGGATTTGGCCCAGGTACCCTGCAGGTAATTGGGTGCAGGATGTGGGCCTGGTCCTGCTGTTGGCTTTGGAGGCACAGCTGTGGTGGGATGGGCACGTGGTGGGTGCCAGGAGGTGGCCTGGCACCACGGCCGCTCTCACCAGGACCTGTCCGGTGGGACTTGGGTTTCTCTGGAGGCTAGCAATGGTCGGGTGGTGAGGGGAAATGGGACCTACACTGAGACAAAGGCACCATGAGTATGTGATGATGGCATGAGTGCTTGGACATGCAGTGACCTCCTCCTCCGTCGGAGGGAGGCAGCACCAAAACACAGTGGGCTGGCTCTCCACAGCTGCACCAAGTCTCTGTGCCAAGACCTCGAACCCCCCAGCTGCAGAAGTCACATGCACCCTGTCCAACCCTGCTCAAACACCACTGGATGGGGAAGGCGCTGACTTTCCCCACAAACCAGCCCCTGCTGGTGGCTTGGCTTGGCTGGCATGGGAAACTGGCCTTGAACTGCCCTCTCCCAGCTGTGGCACTGAGCGAAGACACCCGTTTGCAGCCCCTGCTGCTGGATGTGACCTGGCTGGGTGCAGTACGGCGCCCGCCGCACAATGCTCCCGGCTCCTTTGTGCCTCTGACTCAGGAGCTCTCTGCATCTGTTCGATGCTGAAGTGGCTCTTGGGCTGTTTAAAGGTTGAGTGCTACTGCTCCACACGACGGAAGGCAGATTCGGTTAAATAAACACAGGGGCTTAGAAATAAATTGAAGGTTACGTGAAGAGCTGGATCAGAATATAATGTTGTCAGACACATTACAGCACGCCGATCTGAATGCGGCTCTCCAGCCATACTACTCTGAAATGGGCTTTGACACATTCCTCTAAGTCCCTGCTGCTGCAAGGAGGGGGGGCATGGTGTGGGGGCTCCTACACGGACCATGGCTGGGAGGAAAAGGACGAGTGACATGCTGTCAGGACACTCTCCTTTCCCACTTGGGTGGAAGATGATCCTTGTTTATATATTTATCAGTCTTTCTGTTTATCAATCTATTAATTGCTGTGTGTTTAACACCCTCACCCCCCACCCCTCATACACAGAATATCCTGAGTTGGAAGGAACCCATAAGGATCATTGAGTCCAACTCCTGGCACCACACAGGTCTAACCAAAATTTTAGACCATGTGACTAAATGCACAGTCCAAACGCTTCTTAAACTCCAACAGGCTTGGTGCAGCGAATACTTCCCTGGGGAGCCTGTTTTAGTGTGTAACCACCCTCTCAGTGAATAACCTCTTCCTGATGTCTAGCCTAAACCTCGCCTGCCTCAGCTTGACACCATTCATGTGCAACTGCTCTTTGAGAAGCTGTACGTGGCCATGAAGATGGTATGGATCCCCTGCCAGCAGCTTTGGCTCTCTGCTGTTCTCAGTGCCATCGTACAATATATCCTTTATAAAGCCATATTCTTTCTTAATAACTGAAGATACTATTTTACTGTCTGGGAGATTGTTTGGGTTTAATTCCAGCATCTCAACAGCTTTCTACATGGTGAAGGCAGCACACGTGCATTTAATTCTTGCCCCCTATAAACAGGTATGTGTTCTGGATGTTGTTTTTGTAGTGCTATAGCAAACTTGATTTGATGAGCACTTTTTTTTTTTTTTTTTTTTTGACTGAAATGGCTGTAGTAACGTAACTCATATTACACTGGTACCAGCCTGCCTTGTGCCGCTGCAGCTTGACTTCGTGCTTACTGGTGTAAAGGCTTTCCTGCTGGTTGGCTCAGTAATTATGTGCCAGAGTTGTGACTTTTGTGTTTAAGCAGTGCCTGTGGCAGTGGAAGCCCGCTGCTGACCTGTGGCTCTGGAGCCCTTGGCATGCTGTACCGGCAGAGGTGAGGGTTCAGTGTGTTGTTTGTTCAAGGTGTCTCATTGTGGAGCAGACCTCGTCTTTATGCCTGCGCGAGTTCACAGATAATCTTCTGACTGAGAATAGCATTATGTGAAGTGTGTTTATGCTTGCGTTTGAGAGGAGAGAGTCCCAGTGGATGCACAAAAAGATTATTCTGCCATGGCTCAGCCCTTTTTTCCACTGAATCGGTTTGCGGTGCTTCACACTATCCTGACTATTTGGCTGCCCCAACATGAAAACTCCAATTTAGTCCATGGAAATTTTGTGTGGAGAGCCCGTTCCAACCAAAAAATACACATTTTGTTCTGAAGCAGACTAGTTTACCCAGAAAATATACATCCTTTGTTCTGGAAAGACAAGCAGAATTTTTTCCTTCTAGTCTCTGGGGAGTGCATCTCTGGGGAGCTCTCTCCCGTTCCCACCGGCAAGGACGGTTTGGTGCCGGTGCCCCAGGGGCCATGTAACTGGCATGCAGCTCAGAGCCCTCAGCCTTAACGCCATTTGTCACTGCCTTGGCTCCGGCAGGTTTTGTGTCTGTCGGTAACTGGAACCCAGCACCTCATTGTGCTGGAAGTGAGATGGTTCTGGCCAAAGGGAGTGACTGCATTTTCTTAATGCCTGCAATCGTTCTTTGTAACAGTCTGTCTGTGTCCACAAAATGCCTGCTCTGACACCCTAGCTGGATTTAGATCAGTTTCATGTTCCAGAAAGACATAAAATCATACTTGGGGCTTAGAGATCCCTTTTATTGGGAACCCCAGAATACACATCTAGTTTTACAGCCTCATTTACTGGATTCATGCAATTATACTCGTGTGATCTCTGCCTTGGTTTAAAGGGGGAGAAAAAATGCTAGCACCACCGCTTGTAGTGGAAAAACTGAAGTAGGTGTGCTCAAAGGGCAGGGACACATGAAGATGGCTGCAGAAAAATCTACTGTATTTTTTTAAGTGGCACTATGTTTGAAGCTAATCTTCTTACATTTTTTCAGGGCTTTCTATTACCTGTTTGGACATGAATGGGGAAGGCGGTAGCCACTTTCCAGACCATCACTGGCCCATCATTTTTGATGATGCTCATGTTGCCCTGCCTGTGCTCCCACAGGTGCTGGGAGAGAGGTCCTGTGGGTATCCCTGAGGCAGTGCTTTTGCTGGTCACATGCTGCCAGCCACATAGTGCCGCCTGTGCAGACAGGTGTTGCTGCACCAGTTGGCCTCTTCTCTTGACGTTGCCTCAGCATTGCCAGAAAAAAGTTTGAGAGTGACAGCAGCACTTTGCTTGAAAACTTCTGTCCATTCAGTAGCACCTCTCATGGTGTGTCAGTGGGGTTGGCTAGGATCAATGCTGGGAAGTTGTATATCAGAGCTGTATTTCTGCCCAGTCCTGGAGTAAATCAGTAATGATTACAGGGCTATGTTCATAGCACACACCATGTCACTGCAGTGCTGCTAAAATTGTTTGGCCCAGTACCTAACTGAGTAGGCAGCTCATAAGTTAAGCACCCAAGAATTACAATACGAGCACAGATGTACAGCTGTGCAGTGAGAGAACAAATTGCACTGTGCTGTGCCATACAGAATCACAGAATTGTAGGGGTTGGAACGGACCTCCAGAGATCATCAGGTCAAACTCCCCTGCCAAAGCAGGTTCCCTAGAGCAGGTTACCCAGGTAGACATCCAGATGGACCTTGAATATCTCCAGAGACTCCACAGCCTCCCTGGGCAGCCTGTTCCATCACCCTCACCATGAAGAAGTTATTTTGCATGTTGGTGCAGAACTTCCTGTGCTCCCTTTTGTGGACATTGCCCCTTGTCCTATCCACACAAACCACTGAAAAGAGGTTGGCCAGATCCCGCTGTCTCCCACACTTAAGATATTTGTAAACATTGATAAGATCAATACCATGCCATGCTGTACCATGCTGTGCCGTGCTGTGCCATACCATGCCATTCTGTTCTGTGCTGTGCCTTACCACACCATGCTGTTCCTTGCTGTACCATACCGTGCCGTGCTGTGCCATATCATGCCATACTGTCCCATACTGTGCTGGGATGTGCCATGCTGTGCCATACCATGCCCTACTGTGCCATGCCTTGCCATGCCGTACAGTGCCATGTTGTGTCCTACCATGCCGTTCTGTGCAAGTGTGCTGTGCTGTGTCATACTGTGTTGTGCCAGAATGCACCGTGCTGTGCCATACCATGCTGTGCTATTCCATACCATGCTGTGCTGTGTTGTGCTGTTCCATACCATGCCGTGCTGTTCCATACCATGCCATGCTGTACCATACCATGCCATGATGTGCCATGCTGTGCCATTGTTGTGGTTTAACTTGGCTGGCAGCTAAGAACTATACAGCCTCCTCCCTCCTTCTCTGGGATGGGGGAGACAACCAGGAAACTGAAGCCTGTGGGTTGAGATAGAGACAGTTTATTAGGACAGAAAAGAAAAGGAAAATAATAATAATGATAATAGTACTACTACTACTAATGTGTACAAACAAGTGATGTACAATGCAATTGCTCACCACCGTCTGATGCCCAGCCTATCCCCGAGGAGCCGGCCCCCCACCCTGGCTAGCCACCCCTATATATAGCATGACCCAAGATGGTATGGAATACCCCTTTGGCCAGTTTGGGTCAGCTGTCCTGGGTGTGTCCCCTCCCAGCTCCTGCTGTGCTCCCAGCCTGCTCACCGGCAGGACAGATCGAGAAGATGAAGAGTCCTTGGCTTGGTGTAAGCACTGCTCTGCAGCAATTAAAACATCAGCATGTTATCAGCACTCTTCTCATCCTAATCCAAAACATAGCACCCTACCAGCTAGGGGGAAAATTAACTCTATCCTAGCTGAAACCAGGACAGCCATACCATGCCATGCTGTAATGTGCCATACCGTACAATGCTCTGCCATATTGTGCCATGCTGTGCCATGCTATGCCGGGATGTGCAGTGCTGTTCCATACCATACTGTGCTGTTCCATGCTGTGCCATACCATGCTGTGCCATACTGTGCCTTCCCATGCTGTGCAGTGCTATGCCATAACATGCCATACCGTGCTGTGTTGTGCCATACCATGGTGTGTTGTGCCATACCATGCTGTAGTGTGCCATACCATGCCATATTGTGCCATGCTGTGCCATACCATGCCATGGTGTGCCATACCATACCATGCTGTGCCATTTTTTTTTTTTTTTTTTCTGAAAACGATTTATTTTTAACATGGTACAGCAGAAATATATATATACACACACAATATATATGTATATAGTAGTTAATTCATAAACTGTTACAGAAATCCCTTTTAAAACTGGCTGACTAATTTTTATTTATAGTTTCTGTTGATTTTTCAACATCCCCATCTTCATCCTCCTGCACCCCTCCTGATGGCCCAGCCTTGTCTTCTCCATACCTACACCTAGCAGAAGACTCTCTGCGTTCTAAATGGCTTGTGTCTCCATACCATTTTTTCACCTTGTCTACAGGGGCAACTTGTACTGCTACAGCTCGTTTCTCTGACTCAGCCACAGGGTCTGCCACAGGGGTTGGAACACCCTCTGCAGGGGCAACCTGCACTGCTACGGCTCGTTTCTCATGCCGTGGTTTGCCATACCGTACCATATTGTGCCATGTTGTGCCATACTGTGCTGTCATACCATGCTGTGCTGTGCCACCCAGTGCCGTGCTGTGCCATAGCATGCTGACATGTGCCACATCATGCCATGCTGTACCATACCATGCTGTGCTCTGTCAAACCATGCCATGCTGTGCAATACTGTACTATGCTCTGTCATACCGTGCTGTGGTGTGTCATACTGTGCCATACTGTGCCGTGGTTTGCCATACCATGCCATATTGTGCTGTGCTGTGCCATACTATGATGTGGTGTGCCATGCTGTGCCATACCATTCTGTGCTGTGTCACACCATGCTGTGGTATGCCATACTGTGCCATGCTGTGCAATTGTGTGCCATTTCGTGCCGTGCTGTGCCATACCATGCTGTGCTGTGCTGTGTCATCCCATGCCATGGTTTGCCATAGCATGCCATATTGTGTTGTGCTGTGCCATCCCATGCCGTGGTTTTCCATACCATGCCATATTGTGCCGTGCTGTGCCATACCATGGCATGGAGTGCCAAACCGTGCCATGCCGTGCCGTGCTGTGCCATAGCATGCTGTCCTGTGCCATACCATGCCATAATGTGCCATACTGTGCCATGCAGTGCCATACTGTGCCATGCTGTGCGAAACCATGCCATACCAAGCTGTTCTGTGCCACACCATGCCGTGGTGTGCTATACTGTTCCATGATGTTCAATAGCATGCCATATTGTGCTGTCCTGTGCTATAGCATGCTGTCCTATGCCATACCATGCCATGCTGTGCCATATCGTGCTGTGTTGTGCCATATTTTGCCATGCTGTGCCATACCATGCCCTGGTGTGCCATATTGTGCCGAGGTTTGCCATACCATGCCTTATTGTGCCATGCTGTGCCATACTATGCCATGCTGTGCAATGCCATGCTATACTATTGCATGTTGTGCCATTCTGTACTGTGCCATGCTCTGTGATGCCCTGCTGTAGCATGCCATTCCGTGCTGTGCCAAGACATGCCATACCATGCCGTGCTGTACCGTACCATTACATGTCATGCCATTTTGTAGCCTGCCATCTTGTGCCATGCCATTCCGTGCTGTGCTAAGACGTGCCATACCATGCTGTGCTGTACCATACCATGCCATGCCATGTTGTGCTGTGCCATGCTGTGCCATCAGTTCTGTGCCATGCTCTGCCATACCATGCCGTGCCATGCCATGCCGTGCTGTGCCGTGCCAGGCCATGCAGTGCTGTGCCATGCTGTGCTGCGCCATGCCGTTCCATGCCATTCTATGCTGTGCTGTGCTGTATCATACAATGCCATGCCACGCCAGGCTTTGCGGTGCCATAAGGGCTGTGTCCCTGTTTGCCATCCTTATGTCGCGTGGAGGGGAGGCCAGAGATGCTGGGGAGAGGACCGGGGGCGCGCCGGGCGAGAGCGGGCGGGTGGCTGCGGGGAGCGGAGCGGAGCGGAGCGGGCAGGCGGGCGGCGATGCTGCGATCTCCGCTGACATCTTGTGGCCGCGCCCCGCATCTCCGCGCCCGCAGCACCATGGCACATGGCTCTGGACCGCCGGGGGCGAGATCAGGTGCGGGATTTCCCCGCGAGGCCTGTCCGGATCTCCGCATCCCACCCGAAACACTGCCGTGTCCTCTTCCTCGCCACCATCCCAAGTGCTGTGCCCTCGGTGGCAAGCAGGGTGCTGGAGGCTGGGGACCTCTCAGCCCTGATTTTTGCAGCTGTGAGGCTCCGGGGAGGAAGTGTGCCTGCAGCTGTAGGCTGTGTGCCTCCTTAGCAGAGGTGCTTTCTCCTTAGAGCCGCATTGCCACCCGCCACAAGGACCCAGCACACCAGGCGGGGTCCATCTCTGGTTTTGGGTGTCTGTGTGAACCCCCTGGAAGCCTCCCTGAAGCTGCCCAGGTTACCTCTGGCTCCTGGTTATGTAGCTGGGGAGAGTCATTGTGTCTAATAAGAGAGGAGCAGCAGCAAACAAAACCCCGATCCGATGTAGCACGCGGCTGATGCACCCTCTGCCTGCAGGAGGGTTGCCCTGCTGCAGCCAGCCTGGTTTGCAAGAAAACACCAGGGCCAGGAGGCAGCAGGGCAGGCAGGGAGCACCAGTGCTGCTTGCTGCCAAATTGAGCCCTTATCCTACCTGCAGGAAAACATGACATTACTCATTATTACTACTCGTTACTACTAGCACAAAACTGTTAATGAAGGCAGGGAGAGCTTTACGTGGCTATCACAGAAGGTGTATTTAGGAGAAAAAACATCCCTGTGCTCACAGCAACGGCAGGACCCTGCAAAGACACTTGTTGTGTCTGAGCGGTGTCTCTGCTTTTTGGGCCCTCTGGACAGGCGGAGAGCAGAGCTAAAGGAAGATTTAGAGCTCAGGAAAGAGCCTCAACAATAGACAATGGAGCCATTTATGGTACAACAAACAACTTTATGCCCTGTGAGTTTGTCCCATTGAAGTCACGGGGTGAGAGCCACGTCGGAGGGGAATGAATGGGTGTTTTACTCTTGGTTTCAAGGGAGCCAGGACTTTACCCACCATGCAGCCACTTCAGATGCTGTAGCATTTTTTTTTTTTATTTTTTTTTTTTCCACAGGGTCAGAGCCAGAGAAAGAAAGGGAACAAAAGCATCACATTTGCTGTTGAAGATGGAGGAGGGGAGTGAAGGAGCTTTAAAATAAAGCACGGATGGGAAAATATGAATATTCCCCCTCAAAAAGAAAAGCAGAAAGGGCCTGAATCTCTTGCAGAGCTGGCTTTGACAGCGGCCCAAAGCACAATGCCGGGGCAGCCTCTCCCCAAGCACAGGACACGGGGTAGGGATGTGCAAACTGCACCCAGCCATACTGCAGAGTGCTAGGGCCAGGGGTGTGGGCGCCCTGTGTCTGACACCCTGGCATAAAGGGCCGTGTGGGAAAGGCACCTTTTTGCCCCAGCAAGCCCTGTGGGATGCAAGCTGGTGCAGGCAAAGGCAGAAAGTTCAGAGGAGGATGCTGCAGGCACCCATGTTCCTTTCCCATTTATGCTCCATTTTACTGCTCTCTGTATCACACTCAACTTGGTGGATTTCGGTAGTGGTTTGGTGCAGGAGCAACAGGCTTAAAGAAATATTCATCCAGAGACAGGGAGGAAAAAAGAGAGCTGCTTCCTTTGGCCTAATTCAGCCTCTTGCTGCAGAGGAAGTGGGGCTGCTCTCCTCTTCGAAGCCTTGTGACACTTGGGTTTAGTGTCGCAGCCATTATTTCAGTTGCTGTTATTTTATTGTGTTGTATTTGCTGGGAATGAGCTGTGAGATTTGGAGAGCCTACAGGAAAGTTAGAGGGTTTTCCTAGAGTTTATTAAGTTAAAACTAGCAATAATTTGAGAGATCAGAAAAATGGAAGAAGGACAAAGCTAGCAAGGGAGAGCTGAAGACATATGGTGGGTGGGTGCAGGGAGGATGCCCTGGCCTGCTTTCCTGCCCCTGGGGCTCGGTTTCTGTTAGGGTTCTGGTCTGTTTTCGGGTGCTTGCTTCCACAGATAATTGCTTTCAACCAAGCAATTGGCACGGAATGGGAGCCCATTCTCCCTGTGTAACCAGTGATGGCAACACATCTCGGCTACAGTAAGCCCTGCAGCCCTCTTACACGACCCCCCCCCAGCGCTGTTCTGGGTGCAGTTTGGGCAGAATTGGACCATAATGCCTGGGGCCCTGGGCTGCTCCTGAGCCATGGCTGCTCAACTGCCACACGGCCGCCTCTCCCTGCTGCCAGCTGCTCTGTTCGCGGGGTTAATTAGCACAATTAATAGTGAATGCTCTAATTGCAGACATTTAGTGGGGGGCTTTATGATTATTGTTTTCTAATGCAATTGTGCTGAACACTTGGGTGTCTCTTTATTAAAGGAAATAAAGCCATAATTAGTCACAGTCTAATCCCAGCACTGGCAGGAGACCTGCGGGGATGCAGTGGCTCTGTCTGGAGCCAGGGGTCCTTAGCAAATGCTGTCATTCCCTCACTCCCAAGCTAAATGGTGTGGAATTTGGGGCGGGCTGATGTCATTTTGACCCAGAAATGGTGGGCTCCAGAAGGAAGTCTGTAAAGCAAGGCTCCCACAGTATGCAAACAAACAGGGGCTGTGGTGTGCATCAAAAGCAAACAAAAGCTTAATAAGATGCCTGAAAAACCCGGGGCTGGGTCAGCCCTCATTGTGTAGAGATATGGTAATGAATTTCTCTTTTAAGTGAAATTAATGCACAGATCATATAAGTATAGGAGTGCTATGTTGCACTATGCGATTATGAAGATGTGTCTGAGAGTTTCACCTATACTCCAGGTGACACTATTCATACAAATTTATCTCTTTTATGGATTTGAAGCTTTTTCAGATACATATCGAAGACCTTTCCTTGCCTCCAACATGAACAATATATGCTGGCACTGCTTATAATAAATCATCTCAGTTCTCTGTGCCCCAGCAAGCAAACATGGCTATTTTGAGCACAGCCATCTGCATTACAGACCCCCTCTAACACCTCAGAAATGTCTTTTACCTTCTCCTGTACAGGTACACATGCCTGGCTGAAGCCAGGTGCCTCGGACGTGCCGTGCTGGCTGGTCCATTGGGCTGGCAGCAGATGCCAAAGGACAAGGAACATCTTAGATACCATTGTCCTCCTTTGAGACCTTTTGTGGGCTTCAGAGAGCCAGACCTTGCCAGAAAGGAGACACAGTAAAAAGAAAGAAAAATCACAAAGAACATCTCAAGACCTGGTTCCTTCCTTCCTTCATGGGGCTCCTGGCTCTCCCTTGGTCCCCAATGACATTTGATGCCCACAGATGGTGCTCCCAGGGACATCAGATGGGGGCCAGGCATGGGCGCAGCTGCAGCCCCAGGCTCCTCTCACACCCACAGGAGAAGCCGAGCATGGGGCTCACATATCTCCACTCCAAGATTGCCTCACACATGAGATCTTCCAGGAGAAAGCTTGCCGTGTATAGCACGTGAGAGCATTCTCTTGAAAATCAATTATTTTAAGTTTATGGAGCGCATTTTCTATTACCTAACGTGCTGCAGCCAGTATATCTGTTGATTTCAAGGATTTTTTTATTTCACCTTGGCATGTCTTTTATCAGAAATCATTTTGAAACTTTTTAATTTATGGGCCTTTATTGCAATACTCAATTCATCCTGAGTAGTCTATTATTAAGTGTTCTAGAGGCTCTTATTGTCCTTTATCAGAGGATTGTATCTCTGTGCAATTCATCTGTAGTCATTCTTCATAGGGAAAATCTTTCATATTAGGTTTCTTTCATCATTCGATGACAACTCTTGAATACATCATTATTCAGCAATGGGTTTAGAAATTATAATCATTAGGCAATTTTTCATATAATCTGATTTTATAAACTGTTTCTTTTTATTATCTTTTGATGGAAAACAGTAAATGCATCTGTCTATATTGATCCTCTGATAACAGTAATAGAAAAACTAAGTAAGGACATCTTATTGAGGAAACAGCCCGGCTCCATTTTTTATATGCACAGAACCAAAGATTATTTAATGTGAAGTAAAGCTCGCTACTCTCTCTAATGCGACACACCGAGCACAAACATCCAAATGTAAATGCTGCAGTTCTTGTGCATGACTGTCACCGCTCAATTGACTCTGTACTCCAGGTGGCTTATTGTGACCTGGGACTGGGTTTATGCAATTAAATAACATATACACATCAGTATCAGAAGGAAAAATTACACCAACAGGTTTGGGGCCAGGTTCTCAGGAATAAGCACCCCTTTTCCCCTCAGCAAGATAGGAAAAACATCACATATATTTGTATTCCCCTTCCTCACTCTTCTTTTCCCCCTTTCCTCTTCTTTTTGTCCTGATCCCTACATTTTCCTTTCCCAAATGCCATTGTTCCTGTTTTGCTGCACTGCAACCACCTTCTCTGGGAGCGGCAAGGAAAAGCACAATTAAAAACTAAAAATGATGGTAAACATATCACAAGGTTTTCTCACGTGGTTGCAAAGGTGGGCTATGTCCACTGGAGCTGTAAATCAGATTTCTTTCAGAGCCTTACACTAATCAGCATTGGCTGGCACTCCAGCTGGGGCAGTTGGGGGCAAATCTGGGGCTTCTTTCTTAAAAACTTGCACGTTTGTTTTGTATTTATGGAAAATCTATGGCAAAGAACTTATTTCCCGATTATTTTTCCCCTATTTCTGGGCATTTATAATGGGTCATTCTAAACCAGCCATGACTTGGTTGCCCAGAGGAAAGCCTCAAACCCAGGAGTTGTCCTGGCTGTGGGCTGGGGCTGGCACTCCAGCAGGAACAGCCCCTTCACCACCTTGGTAAGAGGAGGCAGAAACTGAATTGAGTGGGTGAGGAGACAGCTTGCCGTGTGGCCCTGGGGTTTCTCAGACCGACTTGTGCTGGTCCTGCTCCCTGCAGTGAGCTCTCCAGAGGCCGGGAACCCGGTCCCTTTGCCCTGCTGCTGTCCGAGTAGCAGTCTTGCTCACGGGGTTGCTGCAGCAGAGCCCCATGCCCCCCAGCCTCTGCTAATGGAGTTTTCCTGCAGCTTCCCCCTGCATTTCCCTAGGCATGGCTTTTTCAGCTACTTTGCTTTAGAAGTACTGCTGTCTCAAGCCCCAGGAGTTACAATTACTCTGGAGTAAACATATGTATAACCTGAAACACACATGTATATATGCATACACATATAAACACTTGTATAAACGCACACGGCCACCACATACCTGTTTGTTTATCACCTTATATCTGTGTATGTGTGCACAGGGACACACGCAAGCGTTTCTTTAAGCCTGCTTCTAGAAACACGATGGACTGCACTATGCGGCACGGGGCGGCTTGATGTCTTATTTAGTGTAGCCATAGCCAGCCTGCGGTGACATGAGCCAATAAAACATTGTTGATTCAAAGCTTAGTTCATGACGCCTCTAATCCTACGGCAGATAGCAAACAGATAACAGAGACACTCTAATTTTCCATAGTTTATTTGAGAATATAGAGGCAGATAATGCGCCACAGGGCAAATACACATTATTGCTTTAAACAGAAATTAAAAAACAACAAAAAAAAACAACAAACAAACAAAAAAAACCAACAACAACAGTCACTTGAAAACATTTTGGTGGCATTTCCTGGCCCGAGGCCAGCTTCTCCCTGGGAAGGTTGATGGGTGCCCCCTCGTGGGTTTCCTTCCTCATGCCATTCTGGTTTCAGCCCCCCCAGGGGCTGTGAGATATCTCCTCGGAGGGGCTGTTCACGGGCTGAGGGGCTGTGCATGGAGCAGGGCAAAGTGCCTGCATTGTCTGCTGTGGGAAGATGGCTCGGTGCTGTTCAGGAGGCAGTCAGCAGAGCGGCATGCATCCCTTTTGGTGATCGCAGGGACAGTGGCACGGGCGAGCCTCTTGTGTTTGTTACAGGGCCTCTCTGCAGATGAAATGAATCGGATTCCCTGGGCAAATATTTGACACGTAGCACTTCTGTGTGTGTTGGCAAGTACGCAGGTATATAATAAGGTATGTAAACTGGGGCTTGGGCCTGTCATTTCCTATGATTTTTGTGGCTGATGTAACAGCAGGGCTCAAAGGTGAGGAGAACAAGCAGGCTGCGGGTGAGATGCATGGCGTTTATCACTCCTGGTGTTGCATGGCTGAAGTTGTCAGCCTGGCCTGACAAGCAGCAATGGCAGGGCTCGAGCCATGCTCACATGTACCTGGGCAGAGCAAGAGACCCTTTCTGAAGCCCAGCAGCAGGTGCTTGGCCTCCAGGGCTGCCAGGAGAGAAGCTGTGCATCCCTGGCACCCAGCACTGCAGTGAGCTGCACACCTGCCACGCAGCCCCTGCACCACAAGCACAGCGGGCAGGCCATGTGCTGGCATCTGCTCCTGTTTTATGGCTTTTTATATTTTATTATTTTTTTTTTTCCAGCTCAGAAAAACTTCTTGTTGATTCTGAGAGCCAGATTGGCATGCCCAAGCCTGCTCCAGAAGTGTGTGTGGAGAAATGGCCTGGCTCTGGAGCTTATAACCATCCCAGTGACCCCCCACACCAAAAATACAAAACAAAATACCCCCAAGCATAATTTCATCTTAGAAATCATTATTTTGAGAAAAATTGTATTTTTTTCCTCATTTTAAAAATTGAAAGTTTTGCGCAAAAGGCATGTGTGGAGGGGAGTGCTGACAATCCTTAAATGTTTCCAATTTGTCCAAACAAAGCCTGCTGAACTTCATCTCCATTCTCAAATGTCAGACCTTTGCGTCTCAGAAATGATGGCTGATGAGATAAATTACCTCTTGCATCTCTGCTTTTTCATTTCCTCTTGAATCCAGCAACATTGCCAAAAAATAAAAAAAAACAATCAAAAAAAAAACAGCTTCAGTGTAAATATATATATGTGTGTGTGTTTATATATATATTTTCTGTGACTTTATGAGTGAAGATTTAAAGAACCCAGCTACATTTTCTCATCCTCATGTAGACTTCTCCCATCCCTGGGCACTTGCTGCTGCGTTCAGCCATGGCCTTTTCACTGCAGTGTTTGGCACAGGATGCAGGAGTGGTTGGTTGTCCTCTTAGCCAAAAAAAAAAAAAAAAAAGAAGATGGGACCAGAGATCCTGTTCCAGTTGGCTCAGCCAAGGCTGTAAGACGTTTCCAAGAAGTGCCCACCAGTGAAGGTCCCCACATTTGCCCAACGAATGGAATTGCTGCAGAGGCTGGGTCTTTTGGTGCCTGAGTGATCTCCAGCAGCGTGTTGGAGCCTGTTCTTCAGTGCACTGCCATTTGCTTGGTGTACTGCAGGCTGGACAAGCTTCCTGGCAGCTCCTCCTTCACAGGGCTGCATCTGCATTCAGTCTGGTTTAGAAATGATCACTACAGGTGCCATCAATGGGTTGAGCATCCATCCCAGGGCCCTGCAAGCACCTCTGTGACAATCAGGTGGGGATTTTCAAAGCCATCGGCTTATTTCTGTGCTCTGCCGTGCCAAATAAATTGGGTATTTTCAAGGCATTTCATGTCAGAAGCACCCTCCTGGAGCAATGTAGCATCCCCCTCTGGCAGCCCAGCCATGGTGCGAAGACCCGGGGGGCAGTGCTGGGCAGCAGCAGGCTGCCTGGCCACGCACGCAGACCTTTTGGCAGCACTTTTGGCGCAGCCATGTGTGGTGCGGGGATTGCACCCGCTGCGGGATCCAGGCTCTGTTGACAGGCTTTTGTCAACACAAAGGTGTTGAAGGATGATGTGTTTGTGGAAGAAGTCACAAAGAGGTGAAAGAAATCCCCTTCAGAAGTGCCTTTCCTAGGAAACAGGGATCCATTCGCGCGTATTTTTCAGTAGAAGCCGGGGGTGGGTGCGCTGGCTCAAGTGCCCTGTGCCCCCTCTGCCTGTGCAGGGCCAGCATTATGATCCCCACTCTTTAGGGGATGATGCTGGTCACAGCCAAAATTTATGCTGAGGCTGCTACTGTGAACCCTGCCCAGGGCAGAAGGTGAAGAACCCAAAGTGGTCCTCCTGGTCCACCCTGTGCAGCCGCCCAGGAGTGCAGACGTTGTGGCTGCCCCAGATTGCACCTGAGCACCCTAAGACAGACCAATGGTGCTTATACTGTGCCGGACATCAGCAGATGACCATGAAGGAATTAAATGGGCTGTTTTCCCTATCAGGGCACCTGTTTTTTTTTTTGTTTTTTTTTTTTTTTTTTTTTTTTGTTGTTGTTGTTGTTGTTGTTCATTTCCCCTAATAAATGATCATGGGGAACTCACTCACCTTGTCTGTGCTTCTGGTTCTCTGCTCACCTCTCCCCGTTTTGCTGATCTGGACAAGCTCTATGGCACGGAGCCTCCTCTGCAGTAGGGCTGTGGTTAGCACCCATGGTCAGGACACCAAAAATCCACTGCAGAATGAGTAATGGGGAGCAGCTCTGTGGGCAGCCGAGCATGCAGAGCTGGTGGCCAGAGGTGGGCTGCCCTGCCTCCTGCCCCCGTCTCCCCAGGGGATTTCACCCCAGAGCAGCATCTCTTATTTTAACTTCTGAGGGAAATGGATCACTTCCAGGTTTATTGGGGGCTTTATTAAATCACAAGGTTATTTCACAAGTTTTCACTGGGAGAACAGATCCATTGGAAGGAGCTGCATGCTTTGCTAAGTCCATGCCTCCTCATTTTGCTCACTGCTCTCCTAACCAACTTGGAAGAATGAAGTTAATTTTAAATATATATATATATTATATATATACATATATATAAAATATATTTTTAAATATATATTATATATATATACATATATATATATATAATATATTTCCCCATTTTCCCTCCAAATTTCACTCGTGCCCAATTTTCTGGCAGGGCACGGCCCCAGCCATAGCCTGCTGGCCCCGGGGATGGCTTTGTGCCTTGCCCGCAGGTGTGAGTGCAGCATGCAGGACCTCAGCCAGTATGCTCGTGCTGTGCCCTGCCTTGTTTCCTGCAGCAGCCTTGTCTCGTCTAATCAGGTTTGGGGGAACAAACAGGAAAATAATCAGAGGCATAAAAGAAAATCAACACAGCTTGGCAGTTCAGAACCGCAAAGGGTCTGGTCCATGATGTTTGAATTTTCACAAGGATGAATGTCAACTGGATGCGATCCCAACATGTTAAATGCAACTCAAGTCTAATTGCATTGTTTCCGCTGATCTCTGATGAAATTATTTATATTTATAACAAGCGTGTTTGACTGTAATAGTTTTAAAATTTATATGAATTTTCCATTTGCTTGTTTGCTAAAAAGAGACCAAACACTAGCAGGTTTGAGTTATTTTTCCCCCCCAATTAATTTTGTTTTTCTTTCACTCCCTCACATATATTTTTACTCTCTCCCCCCTCTCTGGTAGTGCCAACAGCACAACAGGAAGGGTGTCTGGAGAGAGGCCAAATTCTGCTTCAGATCATTTCTCTTCAATACACACTGGTCTCTGAAAAAACAGATTCTGTTTGTCATTTGCTTTGCTCTCCCAGCATTGTGTCATGGCGATGGTATTGCTGATGGATTTCGAGCTTGCCTCGTAGAGCAGTGCACAAGGTTTTCATAAGCACATTAATCTTAAAAGAAAAACTGTCAGAAGCAAACAATACCCCTATGAATGATGTTGTAAAGACACATACTAACTCTAAACATCCATTACCAAAGAATATTAACTTATAGAGGAACTCCATTTCCTCTTACTCCTTTTTAATAGATACCTGAAACCCAAAGCACTTCCACATTTAAAAATTTGCTCCGAGATTTGAAATTGCCCATGGAAAAGCCCCTTAGTGGGATCTTTTCCAGTGAAGCCCCAGCAAAGTGCACGTGGGAACAAGGAGGAGGGCATCCTGTGGCGTGGAGCCAAGGGCGCTCTGCTGGGTTTTGCTCCCCCTGCTGGGGTCCCTTTGTGCCCCCAGGCCCTTGGCCCTGTCAGACACCAGCACTGCCCCATGGTGCATCGCCCAGCTGGCTTCACTGGCGGTCACCATGCTGGAGGAGGGAAAGCAGAGGTGGCGTGCTGGCCACCACCGCTTCTCTGCTGCCTGGAAGTTGCTTTTCATGCGCCCATGTTGGTGGCTCAGTGCACCCCCCACCCAACCTCCCCCCAGCCCCGATGCGCACACACACTTTTTGTTCATGAGCAAGCAGCCTGTGTGGCAGAAATAAAACATCTGAGATCGCTTTAAATGTCACTTGGAGCCAAGCCAGGAGCATAGGCAAGGAAAAGCTGGTAGCTTGTTTTAATTTAATGGTGTTGAAGTGTTCTACTGCAATTAAGCATCTGAAAATTAAACAGAAACAGTCATTAAGTCTGGTGATACAAACCCACTAGACCAGAGAATATAAATTATTTCAAATGGTAAATGCCAAAGCAGTGTTTATGATAGGGATGTTTCCCCTTATTAGCCATTATCTGTTGTTTTAAATCAGAGGAATTTAATCCTGAGGAAATTAATCGCTGCAGATGTTGAATCCCGGAGCAGGAGCAGGTCACTCACTCACTGAGGGTTGCTAAAAGCAAGAGTCAGGGCTCGTGGCAGAGCAATGCAGGACAGTGCTGGTGCCCATCTCCCTGGGGAGTTCCTGTCCCTGTTTCCCCAGTCCCCCCACCCCAGGGACAGGTGGTGGGGCTTGCACCGAGCTCGCTCTTGTGTCCACAGGGCCTCTGACCCCCAAAACTTGCTGCTCTGTGG
Source organism: Oxyura jamaicensis (assembly GCF_011077185.1). Lineage (NCBI taxonomy): Eukaryota > Metazoa > Chordata > Aves > Anseriformes > Anatidae > Oxyura > Oxyura jamaicensis. The sequence goes on from NC_048895.1 coordinate 886,048, forward strand.
CGGTGTGCCCATTCCCACGAATCACCCCTTTCTGACTGACACACCATCAGGCCCCAAAATTCAATGTGTTGGGGCAGGACCCAGCCCACGGTCCCCTCATCCCTGCAGCACCATTACTGATGCACCAGGGAGCATAATATTGGTACTGATGCACCAGGAAGCATGATATTGTTTGCAAACTGCAAATCCCAGCCCTTGGAAATTGGAGCAGATGCGGCCACATGTCTTCATCTGCAGCAGAGCCCTTCCCCTGCACAGGCCGGACAACTTGGACTGACAACCTGGAAAAGTAAAACTTCAAATGTGCTCTATTTCTGTAGTATTTCTTTTATGAGCCTCAGCTTTGCTCTACGGTGAGTACAAACCAAGCTCTGATTCAGGTAAGCACATAAGTGCTTGTTTAAATTCCTCATCTTTCAGCACAAGAGTACACTTATGTCTAATGGCCTTTGGTGAGACTTAAGCCTGGCTTTAAAGTTAAGCATGTGTTTTAAGTGCATTCCTGCATCGGAGCTCTGAGATCCATTGACGTGAACAGAGAGATTCCCCATTGGCTTTAGTGGGATTTTTCTTGCCTGAAATGGAGTCCAGATCTTATGAAATAAATACCCATGTCTTTGTAGATGTGGAACCACATGGAGACTTATGAATACTTGTTCCCAGAAAAGGATCCAGCTTATTCATATGCCTACATCATGTGTATTAAATTCTCCTGACATCTACCACAATTCTAGCATATAAATGGAAAACAGAATAGATACTGTGCCCTGAAAGCACTTAGCTATTGATGCCATTGAATTAATAGCAGGAAGCATTGTTTGCATGCAGCCTTTACAAATTGTGCTTACATTTTCCTCTTACATTGTCTCATTCACATTCTGCTCGAACTGCTGGCCCGGCTGGCCACAGACCCCAGCTAACGGGGAAATCCACCCTGTGGTGGCAGTGTTGACTTTCCTGGAGCTGTCCCCTGGGGATGAGAGGGTAGGATTTGGCCCTTGGTGCAGGTCCCGACAAGGCTGGGGTGCTGCTCGTCCCCCTGCTCCTGTCTGGCAAAGGAGGGACAGGCAGCAGCAGTGGGAGTGCAGGGGGAAGGAGCTTGTGCCACAAGGTGCATACCTGCACCCAGATAGATCTGAATCTCCTCAGTGGAGCTGCTCGGAGTAGCCACCGGTCACGCCACCATTTGTGCGGGAATCGTATGTGTCCCACAGCTCATGAGGACTCAGATAACCTGTGTGCTCGTCCTGTGGGAGTGTGGCTTGGTTTGGAGCAGGAGCAGAAGAAAGGAGCCGTGATCTGCTTGTGGTTCGTGGTCCCCATCCCGGAGATGGCAGCCAGCGACTCGGATGTTCCCGTTTCAACACCCACCACTCCTCCAACCGCCAGAAGTGCTACTAGAGAGTAGTGGCAGTGCTGAAATAACTTTCAGCACATTTCATTTGCTTCTCTGACCTTGGGGTGATGCTCTGGCAGAATGGGCTCCCTGGGAAGCAGGGGCTGTCTCCCCAAGGATGCCAACCCCATCCCGCCTGCTGCTGCTGCTCCACATCCCAGCCAGCCACCCCCACCCATTAGGATTAGACAAAGTTACACAGGTTGAATCCCTGGGTGTGTTCTGCAAAAAGCCAGCAAGTCCCTCTGGTCCGGGGGGTGTCTGGGTAGCTACAGAGCAAGAAAGGGGCTCAGCTATGGTCTCAGGGGGGCACCTTGTGCCTGCCCTGGTGCATCGAGTTGGACACAACACCTGGTTAAAATAACATCTGTGCCATATCCATCCCACCACACACCAGCCAGAGTGGATTGGGTATTGGGTTCTGCCTGCATGGATGAAAAAGGAGGCAGAGGTGAAGGGAGGGGCAGGAGGAGACCGAGAGCTTCAGGGCACCACTGGCAGTAAGGTGCGGTTCAGAGCAGGGAGATCCCAAAATATTTAATCTTTTCCCTGTAATGAAAATTAAACTTTTCCAGCCATACAGGACTTGTCATTGTCTCTTACCTCAACTGTCAGAAAAACGCAGTTGGAAAACCATCTTTTGCATCTCAAAACATTTCTGCTCAAATCCCACACCAATTGAAAAAAAGAAAAGAAATTTTTTAAAAATTCCCTTTTTGCTCAGCGGGCTTTTTTTTTTTTTTTTTCCCTTGAATATTTTTTTCTTCCCTGGAAATTTTTCTTCCCTGGAGAAAGACTGCAATGAAAACAACATAAACATATAGAGACATAAACAACTATTTTAACATCAGGAGAACAAAGAGAAGGAGGAGGAGGAGAAGGAGGAGGAGGAGGAAGAAAGGCTGTGCCTTGGTACTATTCACAGGAAGAGGTGCTCCAGGACTGCAGGAACCGCTAGAATGAGCAACAAGGCAGCTCTTCACTGCTGAGCACATTCTGTGCTGTAAATCCCATTTTATATCCCCTGTGTCACATAGAGGGAGGAATAAACACAGTTTTGAGATGATTATTCAGAGTCTTTATGATGGTTATAATGTTCTCTGCTGCTCACCTCACCCCTGACTTGCCACCTCAGTGCATTTTCATATTGATACAAATTTCTGCTGTGAAATGACCCCTGAAAATAGATTACCTGCCACTAAATGGCTCTGACATCGATGGGATGCTTTGGTACGGCCGTGTGAAACACAGCTCGTGGGCGCCAAGAGCAGCAAGCCGTGCACACACCTCGCAGAGCGCCCTGCTTACAGCAGCTGTGGCTTGCTGTGCAGTGGCACAAAGGGCTGCAGAAGGAACCTCATGCTCCGTGAAACACACTCTGCTGTGTCCTTCATCACCTTTCTGCATGTCCCTTCTTTTTTTCCCCATTCTCCCTCCCCAGGAAGCCGCAGGGATGAGCAGATCCTGAGCACAGCCCACGGACACATCACCAGGAATGTGCGTCCCCCTGCCTGAGCTTGCTGGGTGCTGATGCTGCCCCGGGGCCTCGTGCCACAAAGCCTGGCTGCCTCCTGCATGAGCAGAGGTCTCTGAGCCCCCACCGACGCATCTGCTGCCGCTATTCTTTGTGTGTAGGGTGCCAAATGCAACAAGTCGGCCGGGTGCTATTTCAGCCTCCTCGATGTGTTTTTCCACGAGCGCGACTGAATGTCCACTCCTCTGCCAAGTGTGCAGCCTTCCCACTTCATTATGGTCATGAGAAATCCATTTCAGTGTGAAAACAAAGGAATAGATTTAGCAGCCCTTCATCCCTCCTGTCTGCAAGCACGTGCGACTTTTTTTGCAAAGTTTGGCGCAAGCTAATAACCTGATCTTGCAAAGAGTTACACTCAGGCAAAGACTTCCATATGGGCTTAATAGTAAGCCAGACCTTAATCTAAAGGAAAATACTATTAGTATTATTTTTGTTTCTCTTTCAGTGCACTGCAGGGCCAATATCCATCAAAGGGAACATAGGGGTGACATTGATGCCACCAGTCTCGGGAGGACATTTTCCCGTGGAGGTGCTGGCCACCTCTTCAGTGCCCTGGGCACCTCTGGCTCCCAGCAGAGCCCCAGGGGTCGCCAATGCCACGCGGGGCTGGGCGAGGACTCGCAGGGGGAACGTGGTGTGGGGGCTTCCTCTAGCCCTGGGCAAGGCTGCAGGAGGAGCTGGTGGAGACGCTGCATCCAGCACTTGTGACAAAGTGGAAAAAAAGCAGGCAGCAAGGAAGTGCACAACGCAGGAGCTGAAAGGAGTTTTTCTGCAATGGCCTCAGCAAACTGGGGAGTTCAAAAGCTCGGTGACATGCCACGTGCCTCCATACATGGGTGTGTACACGTTTTCACCTGCCCCGAGCAGAAAGGGGGTGGCTGGGCACTGCAAGTCTGCGAGACAGGGATGTCACCTGGCAGGGACAGCCTCTGCCGGGGCCCCGGCCACCCTCAGCATCCAGAGGTGGGGTGCAGGCTGAAGCCCCCCAGAGGGCACTCTGCAGGCTGGGCTCCCTGTGAGGAGCCGTCCTGCTGCATCCCCCTGCAGCTGGGCTCGGTTTCTGCCTTCAGCCTACTGTTCCTGCTTGCCGGTCCCCTCGCATACGTCAGTTCACCGCGTGAAATGTCCTGCAGTTGTCAAACTGTGTCGCCGAATCAGGCCAGCTGGGGGTCCACAGCAGTGCCCCCCTGTCGCTGATGGCAGACCAGTGCACATGGGCTGCATCTAGCCCCCCTACTGCCCACATGTTGCTTGGGACATTAAAAGATATCTGAAATCCACTGATGGTGACTTTCAAGTCTTTTTAAATGGTTTGCAGGCAGAAAAGGAGGAGGAAATGGTGATGCTGTCAGAAAAAAAAGGAAGGTAGGATACATCCATCACTATTAATTTAAACAATGGTGATAATGTAAAATGATTTGTATTGTCCTCAGATCAATGTGTTTTGCACAAGAACTGGACAGAATTTATTAAGGATCCAGGGTCCTGGTATCATTTTCACTTTAAGAATCTGACTAGCATGGAGATCAACATTTAGTCTTAAAAAAAACAAACACAACAAACCAAACATAAAAATCTATTTTTTCTTCCCTTATGTGGAATTGAGAAGCCTTCTGGCTTGCAGCAGGGTGTGTTTTCTACACCTAAATTGCTTTTGACAAATGAAACCAAGTTATTGTTAATTACTCAACCTGTGGCCTTTACCAAACTGAAATATATGATTAAACAAAATGGCTCAGACAGCACATTAAGCTTTGAAGAATTATTTTATTTCTGAGCTCTCCAAGCCTTTTCTTTAGAAAACAGAAAGCATTTTTTTTTTTTTTTCATCACAGCAGGATAGTTCAGCTCTCTATATTTAGTCAGTGTCAAAACGCTCAAGAAAAAAATTGTCAGAAGTAATTTTGTGATCCTTCTGACACAAAAAGCACACGCACAGGCACTCAGATAATATTGCACTCCACTTTGTGAGAGAGAAACATTATGCTTTGCAGTGTGTCTGCTGTGAGCAGGCACTCAGTTTGAACAGCCTGAAATAGGATTTTCTAATTTTGATTGATAGTGACAGAAAATGAACTCCATAACCATGACTAAATATCCCCTCTAAGAACCACAGCAATTCTGACTCATTAATGAGTACAGAATAAATAATGGGGAAACACAGGGGAACCCCTACCTTTAACTGTACTAATTGACAGCTGCCATGGTAGAACAATGTTCTTGGTATTTCTACCACAAAAAAATAAAACTAAACTAAAACTAAAAAAAGCATAGCTACCTGTTTCACTGCCGCTACATTTTTCCAGCCAAAGTAGCTGTGCTGCAATGCAGCCATATGAAGTTCAGCCCTGGGAGCACTCGCCCTAAAAACGCCCCCATTCTCACCTCAGCATGGGGGGCTCTGGAGCTCGAAAAAGGGAAGAGAAAGAGGAAGAGGAAGAGGAAGAGGAAGAGGGGGACGGTTCCCCCAAGCCTGCCCTTCACTGGGGGTGGGGGTACAGGGGCTGCCCTCCCCTTGCTTTCGCCCCAGCCTAATATTTTCCATGCTGGACCGTGAGCTCATGATGCTAAATCAAAACCGGAGGCAGGCAAGAGCATCAATAAACCAAGAGGGCCGAGAGAGGAGAGGGGAAAGAAGGGGTGGAAGGGGGAAAAGGATCCCGAGCAAATTAAAACCAGGCAGGGCAGGGGGCAGGGAGGAGCCACT